>NW_028123231.1:0-272142 GCF_965194805.1 Balaenoptera borealis | reverse complement strand
CAATGATTGCAATTACCAAACACGAAACACACTCATACTGTGTCGTAATATTGACATTCAGTCCAGTAATCCTCCACTGTAACAGCTCCTTTACTTTGCAGTGAAAGACATCATGTATTTTTAAGTTATCAGCACTCACCTGAGGTCTTTAAAAATCAACAGAAACATAATTTTGTGTTCTCTTTCATTTATTCTGGTTCTAAGTGGTCATTTCTAAACGAAAGTATTTAAGTATGTTAACGTCATCTTATAACATCATATTTCCAATGACTACCATGTCTCCAAAGATGAAATATGAGGAACTCACAATTAGGCTCTACAAAGTTTTACTCTCTGAATCTGTATGACCCTTCTGCTGAACTCCACACTGTTCATTATTCTGTGAGAATATTCTTTTTCTTGTATGGCCATCTCACATGCTCTTTCATTTCATGAAGTTTTTTCCTACAGTTTTATGCCTAGTTTACTTCTGAGAAAATGCATTATTTCAGAGTGATATTTATAGACACAAAGACTTCTCTATAATTCCCTCAGAGTTTCAAGAACTCCTTTTTTTTTTAATACCTAGATTCTGAAGCTCTCCACAAAGCATTACTAAACTTGCATTTACGTAAGTATCTACATATTAATCACACATTAATGCAGTTACAATTGTATTATGATTTATTGCTAATTTTGGAGCATAAATGTAGCTGTCTTATTTACCACCCTCTTAGAAATCACTTTAATATTTGCACTTAGGACTTGAAAGAGAATGGATAAATAAAAACCTGAAGAATATGCAAATACATTTTATATATTTCTCATAAAATTAGGTGATTATCTAACCTTTATCCAGAAAAAAAGAAGAGCCCAGATACTCGGCAGGCATGATACTCGAGAATGTGTGGTCTTCCAGCAGGAAAACATGCAGTAATCCATGTGGCAGAGTTTACCTGTGACCAGCTGGGATTAGTGACCTATGCATTCTTTACATGCAACATATCAGGAGTGGAAAAAGGGAATTTGTCAGTTGTGGCAATAAGTATAATGAAGATTTGTAGCAGGTCATGCTCATATATTCAACACAGGTAAAATCAAAAATTTGCTCAATTCTGGTAGATCTAAGTCTATATCTGTTACCTTGTCTTTAACGAGGAAATGTCAGAACTGACTTACAAAAAAAAGTATTTTGTTTGTTTGTTTTAATTAGAGTCACGGTGAGTAAGACGTAGCTCAGAACAGCTAATGTGACTTAGTGAGTCTCTCATCAGGAAATACAGTTTCTACTTCCCTGTTTATTCTCCACACCCTGTAGTCAGTAAAGTTTCAATGAAAGATAAATCTACGGGGTGAAAAGATAAGAAAACTTACATGTGTGGATAAGATCATTTTGACAGGTTTTACCACGTATGTCAGTGTTTCTGGGGATGGACACAAGCCAGAGCTCCCTACTCTGACATTTTCACTGATGACATTCCCCATGATCCTCAATTTGAAAGTGGATAAAAATGTTTTCTATGTTTTCTTCTTTAAGAAATTAAATAAGGAATGCTTTCTAGACATGATCCTCTAATGATTTTCAGTCAGTGGTCATCGACGGAGGAAAAGCACAGAATCTCATCCCTACAGAAGGGTGACATTCAGTCAGGTAAGAAAATTCTCCCCGAAATCAGAGCTTCATCTTTAACATGCAATCAAAGGCTTTCACAGGTTCTTCATCACTCTGCACTCAGCCCTACCATAAGGAATTGGCTCTGAGAATCTCACATCAGATGACTGACAAACATGTCATAGTACACTGATCTGGTACCAGATCCTGCCTCTCTTAATGATCTCCCACAGGGACATTGGAATATTCTAGGATATTTCCTGGAGCCCTCTATTCTACACAGGTACACTTCCAAGTAGAAACAGAAGCTTCGATTCTCACTGGGACCCCTGCTCTGTCCAACCAACCTCTCTAGAAATATGATGTTCTAATCTCTCCTAATTAGAACGTTTCAAGGTCTCTCCCTGTGCTAATTTAGTAAAGATAAAAGAGAAACAAGAAAGAGCAAACTATGCAGGGAGCAATATATAAGATTCCTTTACTTAATGTATTTATCTGATATACCCAAATACTGAGAAATATAGATTCATTTCATAATGGTCAAGAAAAGAGGAGGAGGAACCTCCATGCCAACAGTATATATAAAATGGAATCAATATTGCATAAGCTCCAGCTTAAGCTTAGCTACGAGGTACTAACTCTTCTCATAAAGAAACAATAGTTCTCCATCATTTGAAGCACACTGAGGACTCAGACAGCTGGACACTGAGGGTGTAGTCTCCTCACTCGAATTCTGTACCTGCATCACAGAGCCATGAAATATTCCCAAAGAATTATTAAGGATGAGGGGGGGAGCCGAAATGAAAAAGATGAACCCATAGTCTGTCCTACCATCTGTTCTGCTGGATATTACCACCATCTTGGCCCAATATGACCTTCCCACTTCTCTCTGGGCCTCCCTACTTTCCACCTCCATCCTCTCATTATATCTTACCTACACTTGGGAACGATTCTAGTTGTTCCACTTATCTTTATCAACAAGTAATCCAAATAGCAACTGTGTATATAACTCCTTAGAAACCTCAGGTCTGACTCAGTAATAATACATGACCTTCGAAGTCCACAGTTTTCCTAATTCCCTTTATTATTTTTTTTTAATTTCCATGTACTTACACTCTTAAGACCTCCACTGTTCTCAGGTTCGTCTTCCCTGCAAAATCTGTCAACCTAGACATAGACTTAAGTACCACCCTCTAATTATCTCCTAGGGAATCCAGTTTTTAAAAAAGCCTCAGCAAGCCTTATGGACTTTATTAAAGACTCTTTAAGATAACCCATGGGAGATAGCAGTGCACCCATAGATATCTATTTAATACACCCTCAGAGTAATTTTTTTTATAAAGACTCTCCTGGCCAATGAAGACTCTCAGTTCTTCTTCTTCAACATATGCAGGGTCTCACCCTACTGATTACTCTCTGCTCTATCCCAGGTCCACTCCCTTTCCTGATATTACATTCTTTCCCAATTGTGTATGTTGGTAAAATCAAATAACATAAAATATAACATGTTAATTATTATAAAGTGCACCGTTCAGTGATATTAAATACATTCATATTATTGGGTGATCAACATCATCATTTATTATTCTAATACTTTTCTATGTTTTAAACCTGTAACTCTGTATCCTTTAAACATAACTTTCCTTCTTGTTCCATAACCACCTGAAAAGCATCATTACCCTCCCAATTTCTATGGTTTTGACTACACTAAGTACCCCATATAATTGAAATAAGTAGTTGTATTGTTATGACTCACTAAAAGTCACAAAAATGGCATTTTTGGTAGCTCAATTTCCTCAAGATTCATCCATGTTGTAGCATATTCCTAGATCTTTTCCTTCTTAAGGCTGAATAATATTGTATTATATGGGTATACCACACTTTGCTTATCCAGGAACTAGTGGATAAACACTTAGGTTGCTTTCATATTTTAGCTACTCTGATTATTACTGCTCTAAACACTGGAGTACAAATATTTCTTTAAGACCCTGATTTCAATTCCTTTGGGTATACCTCATAGTAAAATTCTTGGATCATGTAGTAATTCTATTTTTCAATATCTGAAAAATTGCCATACTCTTTTGCAAAGCAGCTGTATCATTCTACATTCCCACTGACATAGCACAATGGTTCCAACTCCCTCACATCCTCACCAATACTTGTTTTCTGCTTGTGTATGTGTGTGTGTGCTTGTGTGTGTATGCATGCACACAAATATATAAACATGCATTTAGTGATACGGAGCATCTATTCAAGTGCTTAGTCATTTGTACATCTTTTTGAAGAACCATCTATTCAAGTCTTTTATCCATTTTTGAATCAGGGTGTTTGCTTTTTGTTGAGGTGTAGGAGTTCTCTGTATATTCTGAATAGACATCTCTTGTCAGATACATGGCTTTCAAATATTTTCTCCCATCTTGTGGGTTGCCATTTTATTCTGTTTACATTTCTTTGATACACATTTTTTTAAATTATGTACTGCAAATTGTTAATTTTTTTGTTAGCTGTACCTTTGTTGTTCCTTCGTTTCATATTGAGGAAAACACTGCCAATCCAATGTCATGAAGCCCTTGTCCTGTGTCTTCTTCTAAGACTTTTTATTTTATTAGGTCTTATATTTAGTTTCTTGATACGTTTTCATTAATTTTTGCATATGATGTTAGGTAAGGGTCCATCTTCCTACTTTGCATGTTGACAACATGACTTCTCAGAACCATTTGTGGAAAATACTATCCTTTCTACTTTGAAAAGTCTTGGCAACTTGTCAAAAATCATTTGGCCATATATCAGGGTTTATTTCTGGGTGTTCTATTCTATTCTATTGGTCTTGAATAAGGGAGAAAATAGTATAACCTATCCAGGTTGATGAAGAACATAAAGAAAGACCAGGACTGAGAATTAGGAGGGCAATATAAAACAGCAGGGAGTAAAAGACAGTGTGAGAGAAGGTCTTGTATTTGCGAGTTCATGGAAATAGGATCATGCTAAAACCACTAAACGCCTGACTTTGAACAATACGGTAAATGTGCTAGCAAGAAACATAACACTTACCCATCTCTGGGAAATATAGTATGGGCATAAAGATAAACTACACACAAATATAGTATACAGGGAAGGGTTTTCATGGTGTGAAAATATTGTGGGATTTGAAATACAATTTACTTCTGTTCTACCATTGTCTCTAAAATTTATCAAAGTGTATATACAAGCAATTCCAATTCTGGTAATGTGCTTGACAGGTTTATATATGAACTTCAGCAGACCAGTAAATGTACATTCATAGTAGGACTGTTCCCTAAAGCAAAAAACAAAACTCAAAAACTGGAAAGACTAGAGTTCACTTTGTCAACACACTTAAAGATGCAATGATGGTTAACGGTCCGAAAACAGAAGGTGTGAGCATGGGTGTAAGAGGTTAATTGCCAGGCTGGGGTGGGGTGCAGAGTTTGAGGGTAACACAGGTCGAAAAGGCTTTTGTCCTATCCTTGATTTTTGAGGTATGGAAATTCACAGGTCACTACCTACATTTCAAACTGAATGAATGCACTATTCAATTTCTTTAAACAGGCGAAGTAAACATGAGTGATAATAAATTTCAAACTGTTGCTAATCAAATAAGATACTAAGAAAACTTGAATAATATGATTTAAGAGTGAAGTAGAGAGATTGTCCAACATGGTAGCATTCAAAGACACGGAGCCTGATGCCTCTCATGGGCACACCAAAGTCACAACTGTTTACAGATCAGCAATTGATGAAACAGGCCGGGACCTACGGTAAAAGATGTTTTACAGCTAAAGATATAAGGAAGGCACCGCGACAAGACAGGAAAGAAGGGCAAAATCTCAATAGAGTCAAGACCCATACCACCAGGTGGGTGGCCCACAAATGTGAGAATAATTACAATTTCAGAGGTGCTCCCAGGTAGCAAGGGGTATGAAGCCAACATCAGGCTCCCAAGCCCAGGGATCCTGTTCTGGAAAGAAGAGTTTCTAGAAAGTTGGGCTTTGAAGACCAGTAGTGCTTATTTTCCAGAGAGCCAGAGGGTTGTGGGAAATAGAGATTCCACTCTTAAAAGATGCTCACAAAATCCCACATGATCCGAGAATCAGAACAGAAGCAGTCATTTGAAAGGATCCCGGGTCACACCTACCTCCTGATCTTGGAGAGTCTCCCAGAGAGGCAAAAGGCAACTACAGCACAGCCTCAGGGACAGAGACACTGGCAGCAGCCATTCGGGGGAGCTCCTTCTACCTCGTGGACACTGGTACCAGCAAGCATAATTTCAGAATCCTCCCTCTATCTTTTTAGCCTCAGGACCTAGCCCTACCCATTTCCACCAGACTAGAGACACAAGTACTAGGATGCTGCAGGCCAAGCAACTAACTGAGCAAGGGCATAGCCCCACCCACCGGCAAACAGGCTGCCTTCAGACCCTCTCAATGCACAGCTGCCCCTGGACATGGGCCCAGCCACCAAAAGCCCCAGGACCAGCCTCCACACCTCAGTGGACAGGCACCAGCCCCAGAGTCCCTGGCCCCTCTGACAAGTGAGCCTACTCTGGCCTTGGAGTCAGCCTCACCATCGGCAGGTGATAACTGCACAGGGACTGGATGGAGCTTGGACCTACCCAACAGCAAACCTGCTCTAGCATTGGGATCAGCCTCATACACCAACAGGCACACACCAGCTCCAGGAATACCACAGCCCAGCAGCCTGTGTGACCAGAACACTCACTTGCAGGCCAGAAGCAGCCATGGACTCAGCTGGGTCCTGACCCTGCCCACCAGAATGCCAACACAAGATTAGGGACACCCCAGACCCTGCAGATAGCTGTGTCAGGAACAGTGATCCAACACCAACTTTGAGACTCCTGGGCCCTGCAGCCAGAACTCAGGACCTGTCTCTTCCTCCCAGTAGCCAGCATAGCCCCAGGACCAGTGACTGGGCACTAGCCCTGATTATCACCTGGACTGCAGTTCTACCCATAAGTGAACCAGCACTAGATTTGGTGTCCCCCAGAGTTGTGCAGCCAGCTGCCTTATGATTTAGTCTCACCAAGCAGCACAGACAGCCTCCATACAAGGCAGAGCCTGGCAAACGAGCAGTCTGGGGGCAGTCAAGCCTACCAGACCACCCACAGTAGTCAGCCCACCACAACAGAAGAGCCCAAGCAGCCCACATAGGGGGTACACCTAGAACATATAGTTCTAGTGACCAGGGGACACTGGGTTGCTGGGACACATAGGACCTCTCCTACAAAAGGCCACTTCTCCAAGGTCAGGAAATGTAACGAACCTACTACATACATAGCAATAAAAACAGCAAGTTAAGAAAAATGAGGTGACACAGAAACACGATCCAAATGAAGGAACAAGATAAGAACTCAGAAGAAGATCTAAGTGAAGTGGAGATAGCCAATCTACTCAAGAAAGAGTTCAAGGTAATGACGGTAAAGATGATCAAAGAACTCAGGAGAAGAATGGACGACCAGAGCAAGAAGTTAGAAGTTTTTAAAAAAGAGTTAGACCATTAAAGAACACCAAAACAGAGATGAGGAATGCAATAACTGAAATGAAAAATACACTAAAAGGAAACTATGGTAGACTAAATGATACAGAGGAATGAATCAGAAAACTGAAGATGAACGGTAAAACAATAGATTAAAATGACATGAGGAAAGTTGAACAGACTTGTGAAATAACATCAAGTGTACTAATATTTGCATTATACTGGTCCCAGAAGCAAAAAGGAAAGAGAAAGCGGTGTAGAACAAACCTGAAGACATATGAGCTGAAAAGTTCCTTAACCTGGGAAAGAAAACAGACATCCAAGTCCAGTAAACACAGTAAGGCCAAAAGAGGATCAACCCAAAGAGGACTACACCAAGACTCATTGTAATTAAAATGGAAAAAATAATAAAGATAAAAAGACACTATTAAAAGGAGCAGGGCTTCCCTGGTGGCGCAGTGGTTGGGAGTCTGCCTGCTAATGCAGGGTACACGGGTTCGAGCCCTGGTCTGGGAAGATCCCACATGCCGCGGAGCAACTGGGCCCGTGAGCCACAACTGCTGAGCCTGCGCGTCTGGAGGCTGTGCCCCGCAATGGGAAGGGGCCGCGATAGTGAGAGGCCCGCGCACCGCGATGAAGAGTGGTCCCTGCACCACGATGAAGAGTGGCCCCCGCTTGCCGCAACTAGAGAAAGCCCTCACACGAAACGAAGACCCAACACAGCTATAAATAAATAAATAAATAAATAATGTAGCTATTTAAAAAAAAAAAAAAGGAGCAAAGGAAAAGCAACAAGTTACAAACATGGGAAATTGCATAAAGTTATCTGCTGACTTTTCACGATAACCTCTGCATGCCAGAAGGGAGTGGCATGGTATATTTAAAGTCATGAAAGGGAAAAGCCGATAACCAAAAATACTCTACCTAGCGAGGCTCTCCTTCAGATTTGATGGTGATATCTAAAGTTTTACAGAGAAGCAAAACTAAAAGAGCTCAGCATCGCCAAACCAGCTTTATGAGAAATCTTAAAGGGGCTTTTCTAAGTGAAACAGAAATGGTCACGACTGAAACATAAAAATTAGGAAAGGAAACTTACTAAAGGAAAAAGCTCATTGGTTAAGGCAACTATTCAACAAAGGTAGTAAATCAACCATGTACACAGCTAATAGGAAGGATGAAAGAAAACGGTAATAAAATCATCTATATTCACAATAAGAAGTTAAGGCACACACAAACAAGTAGATGTAAAATATAAGGTCAAATTCAGTAACTGTGGGGGAGGAGAGTAACAATGCAGGGTTGGTAGTTTCCATGTGAAATTAAGAGCTCAGCAACTTAAATAATCACACACACACACACACACACACACAAATACACAAAACTGAAAGAAATCCAAACATAATATTAAAGATAGTCCTCACATCACAGATGAAGGGAATAAAAGGGGAAGAAAGGAACACTGAAGAAATTAAAGAGGGATTCTAAAAATACCCAAGACAAATGAAAATGAACACACAATGATCCAAAATCTATGGGACATGGCCAATGCAGATCACGGGGGAAGTTATAGTGACACAAGCTTATTCTTAGGAAACAAGAAAAATATCAAATAAACAACCTAACATTACACCTGAAGGAATTAGAAAAAGAAGAAAAAAAAAAAAACCCAAAGCTGTCAGAAAGAAAAATTAAGAAAACATCACCATATGCAATCACATCAAAAAGAATAAGATACCTAGGAATAAACACACCTAAGCAGGTAAAAGACATGTGCTCAGAAATCTATCAGCCATTGGTGAAAGAAGTTGAAGACAACACAAAAAGATGGAAAAACATAGCATGTGCATAGACTGGAAGAATTAATACTCTTAAAATAACCATACTACCAAAGACAGTCTACAGATTTAATGCAATCCCTATCAGAATACCAAAGCATTTGCACAGAACTTGAAAAAGTAATTTTAAAATTTGTATAGAAACACAAAGATCCCAAATAGCCAAACAATCTTGAGAAAGAACAGAGCTGGAGGCATCACGCACCTTGACTTCAGACTATACTGCAAAGCGACAGTAATCAAAGAGAAAGGTACCGGAGCAAAAACAGACACAAAGATCACTGGAAGAGAACAGAGATCCCAGAAATAAGCCCACACACTTATATTTAATTGATTTATGACAAAGCCGGCAATATGGAGAAAAAACTGTCTCTTCAATAAGTGGTACTGGGAAAACTGGACAGCTAGATGGAAAAGAATAAAATTCGATTATTTTAGCACAGCATATATAAAATGAATGCAAAACTGAATAAACACCTAAATGTAGGACCAGAAACCATAAAACCCCTAGAGGAAAGTATACAACATTCTTCAACATAAATGATAGCAACAGTTTTAGGTTCAGTCTACTAAGGCAAATGAAACAAAAGCAAAAATAAACAAATGGGACTTCACTAAACTTAAAAGATTTTGCACAGCAAAGGAAACCAAAGACAAAATGAAAAGACAACCTGCTGAAGGAGACACAATATTTGCACATGATAAGAGGTTAACACCAAAAAGATGACCAAGCAAGGGTTCATATCTAAACTACAGAAACAGCACATACAACTCAATATCAAAAAAACACCCAAAATCTTTTTTAAAAAAATGAGAAGACCTAAATAGACATTTTTCCAAGGAAAAAATACAGATAGACAGCCAGAACTCACAAAGATGCTAAACATAGCTAATCGGCAGTAAAATGCAAATCAAAACTACGAGATATATCACCTCAGTCTTGTCAGAAAGGCTGTCATCAAAAAGATCACAAATAACAAAGGTTAGTGAGGATGTGGAGAAAGGGAAACTCTTGTACACTCTTGATGTGAATGTGAAGTAGTGCAGCTACTGTGGAAGGCAGAATGGAGGTTCCACAAAAAACTAAAAATAGAACTACCATAATATCCAGCAATTTCACTGTTGGGTATATCAGAAGAAAACAAAAACACTATTTCAAAAAAATAACTGCACCCCAATGTTCATAACAGTGTTATTTGCCATAGCCAAGATATAGAGTCAAACTAAGTGTTCATCAATAGCTTAGTGGATAAAAAAGATTTTTTATGATGACTTCCGCAAAAAATGAAATTTTGCCATTTGCAAGAACATGGATGGACTTGGAGGGTATTATGCTTAGTAAAATAAGCCGCAGAGAAAACAAGCATGGTATGTTATGAGAAAAAAAGCATGGTATGTTATGAGAAAACAAGCATGGTATGTTATCATTTACACGTGGCATCTAAAAATTTGAATACAACACAAACAACAACAACAAAAAAACAGACTCACAGATTAAAGAACAGACTAGTGGTTACCAGCAGGGAGAGATAGGGTGGAGGAGCAAAATAGTGGTAGGAGATTTTGAGGTACAATCCACTATGTATAAAATCAATAATCTACAGTGGTGTACTGTATAGCATGGGGAATATAGCCACTCTTTTATAATAACTATAAATGGAGAAGAACCTAAACATTTATGAATCACTGTTGTACCTCTGAAACTAATATAATAATGTAAATTAACTATAGATCAATAAAATATAAAGTAAGAAACAATAAAGGGGAGACAGATTATTAGATAGAAATCAATTAAATAAACACAAGTTTTGGAAATCAGGAATTAAAACACAACATGTAAGACACAACATTGGCATTTAAAGTGTACAATCTATTCATTTAAAAGAAATCATTTAAGTGGTAAAAAATGGTACCCATTCTCACAATTTTGTATATCTAGGATAAATTACTATCTACAAAAATATGTTACAAATATTCACTCAAAAAGAAAGAGAAAATTTGGATAAACCCATTTTAGTATACAAATTTAATATCAAAGTCTCTAGGTAAAATTGATTTGAATAAGTTCTGTTAGCCACTTCTAGTTTCTTTGTGATGTAAAATCTTTTAAAGCATAAAAATCAGCCTTTCTACATTATTCCACTAGACATACATGGAAGTTAAAAGAAATGAGAAGAGAGAACAATCAACCAGGAAGGTGAATTTACTGAGAAACAGTCATTCGTTCTCCCTCCTCCTTTTCTTTTCCTCCTTTTCCAGGTCTCTTTCGGTTCCAATCAAGAGAAGTCTTGAGAGTTCTGAGAATATTTCTTTGACGGCTTCAAATCACCATACCTACATCCTCTGACACAACTACACACACGGGAACAAAAATAAACCTCTACTATCTACTCATGTAGGAGGGATTCATGCAAAATTAACTCCTACATGGAGACCAACAGGTGAGTTTTCTACCTATTCTTTATAATGTCCTTCCATTATAGTAAATCCCACACATTATGAGGCAGAAGTGGTTACGTGAGCTTTTCCTTGAAGTCAAAAATCTTGCATTCATTTCAAGCACCTGGTGATCATAGGGTACAGCCAGAGAAGGTGCCATCCCCCCTGGGGGTGGGGGGTGGCGGTGAATGGGCTCCCACACCCATGCATCTCCTGATGTACAGATTCTGGAGAAAAGAAGGGCGATCATACCGCAGTCAGCCTGTCAGGCTGTCGGGCCACTGGGCGACCCGACCAGCCTGGAAGTGTCCCATCAGTTGCTGAAAGCAAAACTCTGTCCCCACCCTGTGACGTCAGGCAATTTGGGCCAGAGAGTCAGAGGATAATCAAATCAGATAGTCAGAGGATACTCAGAGGTAATCAACTCCTCCTCTCTGCTCACCTCCTTGGGGTTACAGCAACCCCATCTCCAAACCCAAATCTGACCCTGGAGTGCCAAACTGGGAGTGGCAGGTGGGCTCTGCCCGTGCTTCAGCGCCCTCTGGAGGTTGTCTGCTCTAAAGCCAACTCTCAGCCCTTCCTTCTCCTTCCCTAGTCATGGGGGCTGCCTTGGTCTCCTGCAGCTGCTGGCCTGATTTCATTCTTCTTTTTTCTCAAATTACAATGAAGTGTCTTACAGAAGTTTGGAATCTCTTGAAGAAGGAAGATCTTTTAGTCAATACACCTTAACTGTGAGAAGTTGGTATCAAGAATGAACCTGAGGGCTTCCCTGGTGGCGCAGTGGTTGAGAATCTGCCTGCTAATGCAGGGGACACGAGTTTGAACCCTGGTCTGGGAAGATCCCACATGCCGCGGAGCGGCTGGGCCCCTGAGCCACAGCTGCTGAGCCTGTGCGTCTGGAGCCTGTGCCCCGCAACGGGAGGGGCCGCGATGGTGAAAGGCCCACGCATCGCGATGAAGAGCGGTCCCCGCACCGCGATGAAGAGTGGCTCCCGCTTGCCGCAACTGGAGAAAGCCCTCGCACGAACCGAAGACCCAGCACAGCCAAAAATAAATAAATAAATAAAAATAAAAGTAGCTATAAAATGTAAAAAAAAAAAAAAAAAAGAATGAACCTGAAATACTGTATTTTTCTCCTGATGATTCCAAGGAGAGACAGCACAAGTTTTCTAAATCATAAGAAGAACCAAGGTAAATATGATATTCTGAGCCAGAGATGAAAAAGCAGTTTCTAGCACCCCTTCCTCATGTCATTTAACTGGAATTTAAATCAATCAACTGCCACTGGTTTTTAAGTCACATGACCCAACTTTAAATCAATCAGCTGCTTCCCCGTAACTCACATGACTTGGCTTTGAATAATAAGAAACTCAGAGGTATAAAAAGGATGTTCTGAACAATAAATGGAAAAACAACATTTTAGAAAGTTTTTTCTTTTCGAATGGACCATTCATTGCCTACAGAATAAAGGATTCTCTTGTGGGTTTCTTGAACTATAAACACATACAATGTCTCCGTTGGCTTCACTGCCTTAGATTTGGGTTTTTTGTTGTTGCTATTGTTAACATATTTCTTGGAATATAATTACTTTACCTTGTTGTGTTAGCTTCTGCTGTATAACAAAGTGAATCAACTATTCGTATACATATATTCCCATATCCTCTCCCTCTTGTGTCTCCCTCCCACCTTCCCTAACCCACCCCTCTAGGTGGTCACAAAGCACTGAGCTGATCTCCCTGTGCTATATGCAGCTGCTTCCCAATAGCTATCTATTTCACCTTTGGTAGTGTATATATGTCCATGCCACTCTCTCACTTCATCCCAGCTTACCCTTGCCCCTCCCTGTGTCCTTAAGTCCATTCTCTACAGCTACGTCTTTATTCCTCTGCAGCGACTCCTGCTAGGGATGGATACTTCCTCTTATGCTCAGGAAAATCCCCTAGCTTGAATATGATTTGAGTTTGATCCTGTGAAACCATCAGAACTTCCCACCAGAGATAAATGAGGAGATTCTGGCCTTTATTAGTATGCACGATGAACACGGGTGTCCTGGCTGTACTTGCCAACCCTCCTATTTACCCACCTATTTTTATCCACCTTCCTCCCTGTGAGTACCTTTGACCAACCCTGAGCTCAGACTCCTGACCTATTCCAGTGACATTGTCAGTCTTTCTTTAAAAATGGACAGGTAATGAAATGAAATTAACCTAGAAGCAGCAGCTCAGTAAGGGAAATAAAATCATCAGAAGTTATCTAATCACAGCCACAGCCATCCAGGGCTCTGTCTTATCTCCTGGGTCATAAGAATGGTACCTTCCTAAACTTGAAGGACATCCAATCAACTAAGCAAAGGTGTTGCTCACCTCTGGCTCTTGGAGGGATTGCTAGGCACTCTACCCAGTGTATACTAACTGCAAAACACTGTCATGGTTGTGAAACACCTATGATCCAGGAAAGCTTTTTGGGGTGCATGGGGAAGGTTTCTTTTTGACATCAAGCAAAAAATAAATCACCAAGCTCTTTGAGCACAGGGGTTCTTAAGAGGGCAGTAGAAGGAAGGAATGGGCAGAAAAGATGATCTCCAATGAAGTTAAGGACATTTTCCCAAAAGAGTAGGATTTAGTCTCAGTTTAAGGAGAAGACTTTTAAATAGCTGGGACAGCTCCAAACTGCAGTTTAGGGAACGAGTGCTTCAAAAGAACAGTGCTTTAAAAGTCCTGGCAAGGCAGCAAGAGGATGAAGAGTTGGTTTTGCATAGTTTTGAACACAGGAGTAAAGAAGCAGAGGCATCTCTGACTAAAAGGCCCTGAGATCCTATGGCATCAATGGGTCAGTTGCAGGGGCAGGGGTGTGGGGGGCGATATTTCTCTCTCAATGTCTCCCAGGGCAGCCACCCCTCCCTACCCTAACCCCCAGTCCCTTCACCCTTCCTCCCTCCACTGTTGGGTCCCCAGGGACAGCACTTCTTACGCTGGAGCGCTCAGGCACCATCTCTGCAGTCTGGATTCTTCCTGGAGCCTGGCAAGTTCTGGGACAGGAAGACAGGTCTGCAAGCCCGCTGCGGTGCAGTCGGACCTGGAGGCCTGGAGAGGAACTGGAGCCCTGAAGCCCACCCACGTCCTTGAAGCCGAGGGAGGAACACATCCTCCTAACAGTACTTCTCAGGGGTCAGCGTGCTCCCCCCCACCCGACGGTGATCCATACTCACTTGAGGCAGCAAGCACTGCCTCTAACTGGCCCCCTCGATTCCGCCTTAAGGGTCCTCGCACATGTGTGATAGCGCAGGCCCCGGATCTCTTTAGTCAGCTGAGGCCAGTGCTGCCGGGATCCCTCCAGTCCCATCCCCCAGCCCCTCCCTCTCGGACTGTATGTAATAGAAGAAAGAGCACAGAGGAATAGGCTGAATCAAGGGATCTGGGAGCCTGGGTATGAGTTTGAAGACCGAGAACCTAAGGCGCAATTACATATTATTGGAAACTCTTGTGGGGTGTGTGAGGGGAGGTTAGGGGGCTGAGAGGCTGAGTCGACCTGGTGAGTCCAGTCCCAGGACACTACACAGCCCCGCCCCCCTTTCCTTGCCATCAGAGAAGGGTGCCGCAACTCCAGCTGGGACTCTGCACTTCCCCCTCCCTGATTCTCCAGAAGAGCAGGTGGCCCCCCTCTGAGGGCAGGGGCAAGACCACGGACCAAGTCCCCCTGCACTAAGGCACTACTGGAAGCTCTTCCTGAACAGCAGTCCTGGCTTGGAGCGAACCCGTGTACCGCCAAAGCTGGTCTCGTCCTGCAGCTGAGGGACGCAGGCTTTAAGTCAGCTGCCTTGGCTTTAAATCAATCAGCCCCCCCTTTAAGTCAGGTGACCTGATTTTAAATCACTGTGTGCCCCTCAAGCCTGCAACTTCAAAAGTTGGGAACTTCACTTTGATCCCAGCACCTCACACAGCTGAATGCACACTGTAGTCACCCCCAACCCTGGCTTAGAGGCAGGATATAAGGTAAGGGGATGGGCGTGCACACATGGTGATGAGGGTGTACTTCATGGACCAGAAGGGTCCAGGTACTCTGGGCACAGCAAGCAGTGCACGATACAGCAGCTCCCTGGCAAAGCTGGTGATGCACAGGGGGAGCAGGCACACCCAGGCATGCAGAGGCTCCAGGGCGGGAGCTGGGGCACAACCAGCCGGGAGGGTGTGAAAGCGGAGGATCTGAGCCTTCTTGAGAAAGGCAGACACAGAGGATGGATGAGAAACAAAGACCAGATGAAACATGGATTTGAAAAATACACCCTGCTCTTGAATTGGGATGGGGGGCACCCCAGATTTGAATCTTCTTACTCCCCAGTCGCTAGTGCTTTGGCATTTGCCCAATTACTTATAAAATGTGACTGATAATATCTAACCCATAGAATACAGCATTTGGAGTGGTTTTGCGTGTTTATGTTTCTATAGGGGAACAAACTTTTCTACAAGAAAAATGTATATTTTCTGAAATAAATTAAAACCCCTTTTTGAAAAGTACTATATCGGACTTCCCTGGTGGCGCAGTGGTTAAGAATCTGCCTGCCAAGGCAGAGGACATGGGCTCGAGCCCTGGTCAGGGAAGATCCCACATGCCGCAGAGCAGCTAAGCCCATGCCCCACAACTACTGAGGCTGGAGGCCACAACTACTGAAGCCTGCGCGCCTAAAGCCTATGCTCCACAACAAGCGCAACAAGAGAATCCACCACAATGAGAAGCCCGTGCACCGCAACAAAGAGTAACCCCCGCTCCCTGCAACTAGAGAAAGCCCACACGCAGCAACGAAGACCCAACACAGCCAAAAATAATTAAATTAATTATTTTTTTAAAAAAACTACTATATCCTTCTATACATCTTCTCTGGGAAAAACAGAGAGAAGGAGTGGGAGAGTGAGAAAGACCAATACTTAGTGCACATCCCTGATGCAAGTGCTCTGCTGGCTCAGATAGTTTTATGCCCACTTTACAAAGGAGGAAGTAAGCTCAGAGAGGTTTAGTAATTTTCCCAAAGCCAAACAGCTACTGAGTGGCAGAACCAGGATCTGAACCAAGTCTGTTGCCTTCAAAGCCTAAGCCCTCATCACAACAAAACTCAATTAATATTTACATTTATCGAATTACATTGCAACCTGGGGAGTTCTTGGCACAGTCCTGAATAAGAGTGAGAAAGAAAGAAATAGCATTGTTCATCCAGTCAACCAAAATTTTTGAAGCAGCTGCTAGATAACCTGGCCCTGTTTGGAGTTCAGCAGTGATCAAGACAGGAAGAGTCCTGCTTTCATGAACCATGTAGTGGGGAGGAGAGACGGGTGCAACTTGGGTGAGGGATTTCACCTTGCTGGGCCTCTGTTTTCTCATCTGGAAAATGGGATGGGTGTTTCTCATTTTCTGGGATTGTCCCGCCCTCATATTCTCTGATTCCATAAGAAGCATTTGTTTTCCTGTTTCTTTAAAATTCAATCAGGCCATGAGCTGTGATGAATGTCGTTAGCTGCTCCCCAAATCACTCTATTTCCACCCATTTCCTGTGATCAGGTCTTTCCCCCAACATGACTCACAATCAATCAAGTCACAGAAGCTAAGGGGCACCCAGCAGAAGAATTCCAACCCTGGCTTCTCAGGAGCTCTGCGGTCTACCTGGCCAGGTAAACTTCACGCACCTGGCACAAGGTGGCCATCCCTGGTTTCACATCAACATGATCTCAGGCACAAACCTCCTTGTTTTTCCATTTTGTCTTTAAGTTACTTGCTGAAACAACTGCACAAATATGAAAAAAGATACAAAATCAGGCATCCTCTGCCCTCAGTGCCTACTAAATGATTTTCTGCCACTTTAATGATAAAGATACAACATTTCAGCATTCCGCTGCCCTTATTATTTTTCATTTTGTTGATATTTCTACTGAATACATCTTTCAATATTTTAACAATGGAACATGTATTCAGGTTGTTCCACACACAGCCTTTGGTGGTAAGGGTTTTGTTGTTATATTTCTATTATGTTTCCTTTAAAAATAATTATCCTGTTTAAATGGATTACGTCAATTTTATACGCATTTATCATATGATATTGATGAAATTAATACATAGAGGGCAGTAGTACAAATTGATTGGAATTGAGAGCCTCCATTAGCACACTTAAATATGAATATTATATATATACATATATATATTTATAAGCCAAATTACATGCTGAGTGAGATTCTCCTACTCTTTTTCACTCTCTGCCCCTCAAGCCTGTGAGAAATGGAATATTTCTTGCCATA
Organism: Balaenoptera borealis; assembly: GCF_965194805.1. NCBI lineage: Eukaryota > Metazoa > Chordata > Mammalia > Artiodactyla > Balaenopteridae > Balaenoptera > Balaenoptera borealis. The sequence continues at coordinate 254,485 of NW_028123231.1, read as the reverse complement.
TCAGTAAAAAAAGGATGTCACAGACATCAGCACTTGCAGCCCTCCCGTGTGAGCCGGCAGGCCCTGAGGAACTCAGGATATGCAAATACAGAATGCTGGCCCCAGAGAGCTGAGGTGCATATCAAAGGAAGGATTTCAGTGAGCCCAGACGCTTGCATCTTCCCATACAAAGAAAAGCGCTACATTCCTCACCTTGGGAGAGCTGGTTTTCCTTAGTTAACAATCACCTTTTGATGTTCCCCATTACCTGCGCCATTCCCCTCCCCTGTCCCCTCCCCCCAGTACTTTAGCTCAGGGAGGAAGGAGCGCAGAGAGACTCAGCTGAACAAGGGGCCTGCGAGCCTGGGGATGCGTTTTCAGCCGCTTTCCCCGCAGTCAGGAGGAGGGGCGCTGACGCTCCAACCGGACCCTGGGCCTCCCTTGCCCCGTTTCCCCTCAGGACGCTCAGGCCGACCCACTCCCCACGCCCACCAGGCCCGGCGAGCCAGGCCGAGGGCAGGGGCGAGAGGAGGGACTGAAGTTCCCCGGGACCAGACGCAGGGGGCCGCTCTTTCTGCACAGCAGCGGCGGGTGGCAGCGACCCCCTGCCCCTCAGAAGCTGGTCTTGCGCTGACGCCCGGGCACCGGACCAGGAGGAGGGTCAGCGCCCACTTACCCGGCCCGCGGTCCCCAGGACTGTCGTGGCTTCAGCCGCCAGGGCCCCTCCAGAGCCGGCAGCCTCAGTGAGGCCTCCCTCCCCTCGGGCTCCGGGGCACTTCAGTGACAGCGGAGGGAAGAGACACCGAGCCAGGAGTTCCAGCTCTGCGGAAACGTGGGCTCCGTTCTGGGCGAGGAGGTGAGACCGCTCTGCCCCCAGGCCTTCCGGGAGTGAGGGCGGCGCTGGGGGAGGAGCCGCCTGCAGCCGCCAGGAGCCCTTCCGGGGGTCCTGGAGGCGCGGCCCGGCCTGGGGGCCCCGCCCACTGTGGCTGCAGCCCAGGCCTTTTTCCTCGAATCCTACACAAGAAAGAAAGATACACAGTCTATAGTAAATATTCACAAATGATTGTTGCTGCTGTGCTTACTATTCTATTAAAGGTGTAAAATCCATAAAACACTTTAAGTTCAAAGTTAAATATGAATTTTTACCTTTCTAATTATGTCTCTGCTATTCCCAACTGTGATTAATGAATCAGAGACTGTGGCATCACCAGTTAAAAATGAGCTTGAGAAAAAAATAGAACTCAGGCCCACCAGACCTACTGAATCACGATCTGCACTTTTACAATCTCCCCAGTGTACTTGTGTACCCATGAATAGTTGAAAGGTACATTTCTACCTCGACATGTCTTTTCTGTCTGAGAAATACACACATTTTATACAGTTTGATATAAATAACACACCCAAAAATGCATATGCCTTTGTTGAAACCATCATTTTATCATTTCTTTTCCAGATAAGTATAGTCTCTACACTGGTTTTGTGGATCACATGCCATACTCTTTTCTTGTAGTTAGAAATAAGGTAGAGAAAGTTACTTTGTATATATATATATATATATATATATATATATATATATATATATATATATATATATATATATATATTAGTGGGTAATTGAAGACAGTCTTCTAAATTAAAAGCAGTTCTCTTAACTTGCTGTTTTCTTCTTGGGTCACATTATGAACTCTTCCCGTGGCCACATGGCATGTGTACTTTTAATTTCAGGGGCTGCTGACATTCCAGGATGTGGCCATAGATTTCTCTCAAGAGGAGTGAGAATGACTGGACCAAAATCAATGGGAATTGTACAGGGATGTGATTTTAGAGAAGTATAGGAACCTGCTCTCCTTGGGTGAGGATACCTTCCTTCCAGAATTCCTTATCCAACCACAGGGTTTAGAGTCCTTCATTTGTAGAATGTCTCCTGGAATCTTCTGCTTCCTACAATAGGGTTTCAGATTGCAACGTTTCAGGAAAGATTGGGAGTTTGTGGGTATAATTTATCTTATTCTTTTAAAATTGCAGCCTCCCTTTTAATATACTTTGTAACTGCTTGGGAAGTGTCTATATGAACTGTGTACTATATGCTTCTGTTATAGTCCTTACAATATTTTTTTGCCTTATTTTCTGTAACAATTTTCCATGGATTCTTTGGGCTTAAGGTATATTAAAAGGGAGACTGCGATTCTGGGACTTCCCTGGTGATGCAGTGGTTAAGAATTCACCTGCCAATGCAGGGGACCCGGTTCGATCCCCGGTCCGGGAAGATCCCACGTGCCACGGAGCAACTAAGCCAGTGGGCCACAACTACTGAGCCTGCGCGCCACAACTACTGAAGCCGGCGTGCCTTGAGCCCGTGCGCCATTTATTGTTTGGAGAATAAAACCGCCTCCGAGTGATTAAAATTTAGACCAGCTAGTCAAAATGCTTTATCACCTGTTCTTCTAAAGCACTGATCAACGGAACAAGTTTTACTAGGGATAACAGTGTGATTGTATTCTGGAGTTCATATGGGCAATATGGTTTATGACCTTGATGCTGGATCACGACATTTCAATGGCATAACTGCTATTAATTGTCTGTTTGTTCAACGATTAAAGTCTCACGTGATCTGAGTTCAGACTGGAGTCATCCTGGTTGGTTTCTGTCTATTGCAGATTTCTTCCAGTATGAAAGGACAAGAGCAATTCGGCTTCCTTTACAAAATGTCTTCAAACTAAATGATGATGTAATCTACATTCAATTAATTTATACATACCCTACTGTAGAACAGGGTTTGTTACGGTGGCAGAGCCCGGTAATTATGTAAAACTGAAACCTTTATCTGCAGTGGTTCAAGTCCTCTTCCTAAGAATATGTTTATAATCAACATTCTTTCACAAATTACCCAATTTAATTCACCATAGCATTCCTCATATTAACTAAATGGAGAATCCTAGGCTATATGCAAATCCAGAAAGGGCCAAAAATCATCAGCCCCCATGGATTATTACAACCCATTGCTGAGGCATTCAAATTACTTATTAAAGAACCACTATGTCCATCAACATCATCAATTTATATATTATTGCCCCAATGCTAGCCTTAACCCTGGCTCTCACAACATGAATTCCTCTTCCCATATCTTATCCACTAATTAATATAAATGTAGGCATATTATTTATATTAGCCATATCACACCTAGCCATCTATTCCATCCTCAGATCTGGATGAGCTTCACGTTCAAAATACTCACTCACTGGAGCTCTAGGGACAGTAGCACAGACAATCTCATATGAAGTAATGTAACAGTTATTCTATTCTCAGTCTTACTGATAAATGGATCATTTACACTTTCAACAGTAATTATTACACAAGAACACCTATGACTAATTTTCTCCTGACCCCTACCCAGAATTTGATTATCTCCGCAGTAGCAGAAATCCAATGAAGGCCCACTTGATTTAACAGAAGTAGAATCAAAACCTGTATATGTCTTCAATGTAAAAAATGTAGCAGGCCCATTCACCCCGTCCCTCCTAGAGAATATGTCAATTTCCCTATAATAAACATTTCCACAGCAATCTACTTTTAGGAGCATTCGACAATCCCTAGGTGCCAGAATTATATACAGCCCAAGTCATCATTAAAACACATCTAACAATCTCCTTTCTATGAATTTGAGCCTCTTACCTACAATTTTGATATGACCAACGCATACATCTCTTATAAAATGTTTTTTTACGACTAACATTAACCTTATGTATATGAGAGTTTTCACTACTTGTCATCATACCAGGCAACCCACCACAAATTTAAGAAATATGTCTGACAAAAGAGTTACTTTGATAGAGTAAATCATAGAGGTTTCAATGCTCTTATTCCTGGAATTGAATTCTTCCTAATAATTTTACATTCTCCATGCTACCTACCGCATTACACCACATGCTATATAGTAAAGTTCTCTAAGTAAGCTTCAGGCCCATACCCCCAAAATATTTTTGTATATCCTTCCTGTGCTAATAAACTCTCATTGTTTTTACCATCATTCTACTGACCATTTTCTCAGGAAATATAATTGTATAACAAGCTCACACTGGTTAATGGTATCCCCATTCTAATAAAAAACATGAACCCGTAAGCTACAGAAGCATCCAACAAATATTTCCTAAAACAGTCCACCACATCAATACTACTTATAATGGCTATTATCGTTAATCTAATATACTCTGGTCAAAGAGCACAATGAATAACAAAAATCTTTAATCCAGCAGCATCCACCCTCATGACAATCGCCCTTGTCACAAAAGTAGGATTTTCCCCATTTCACTTCTGAGTGCCTGAAGTCATACAAGGCATCCCATGAACAGCAGACCTGATGTTATCAACATGACAAAATTGCACCCCTATCAGTTTTATACCACATGTCACCATCCATCAACCTAAATATACTATTAATCATAGTGATATTATAAATCATAGCTGGAGGCTGAGGCAGACTTCGCCATACTCACCTGGAAAATATTACACCCTCCTCATCAATTGCCCATATAGGATGAATAACAGCTATTATAATGTATATTCAGATTATAACAATCCTAAACATACAAATTTATATCATAACAACACTATCTTCTTCTTATTTATGCGCAGATCATGGACTACAAGAGTATCATTATCACACACATGAGATAAAACACCTCCCATCACAATCATTTTCCTCACCATTATAGTATCATTAGGACATCGCCCATCACTATCAGGGTTTCTACCCAAATGAATAATTATCCAAGAGATAACCAAAATGACAACATCATTCTACCAACACTAATAGCCATCATAGCAGTCCTCAGCATATATTTCTACTTGCAGCTAACATACTCCACATCACTAACTATATTCCCTTCATTAAACAACACAAACACAAAACAATTTGAACATACAAAGAAATAACCTTCCTATCATTACCAATCATAATACCCACACGATTACTACACACAACACCCATTCTATCGGTGCTGGACTAGGAATTTAGGTTAGTTCAGACCAAGAGCTTTCAAAACCCTAAACAAGTGAAATTTACTTAATTCCTAAAAATAAGGATTGCAAGACTTTATTCTACATCAATTGAATGTAAAGCAAACACTGTATTTAAGCCAAATCTTTACGAGATTGATGAGTTTTAACCCCAGGAAACTCTAGTTAACAGGCAAATCCTCTAGTCAACTGGCTTCAGTCTACTTCTCCTTCATTTGAGAAAGAAAAAAAGAAAAAACAAGGCAGGAAAACCACTGGCAGAATTGAAGCTGCTTCTCTGAAGTTACAATTCAATTTGTTGATTCACCACAGGGTTTGCCAGAAAGAGGGCTCAATCTCTGTCTTTAGATTTACAGTCTAATGCTAACTCAGTCATTTTACCTCTGTTCATACACTGCTGATTCTTTTCAACAAATCACAAAGATATCGGCATTTTATATTTACTATTTGGTGCTTGAGCTGGAGTAGCAGGCAGCCCCTTAATTATATTAATCCAGGCTGAGCTATGCTGACCTGGACCGCTACTTGGAGATGCCCAAGTCTGTAAGGTAGTCATAACAGTCCCTGCACTTGTAATAATTTTCGTTATAGCTGTACCCGTTATGATTGCAGGCTTTGAAAACTGACTTGGGCCACTAATAACTCAGACACCTGAAGTAGCATTTCCCCCAATAAATCATATAAACTTTTGACTGCTTCCCCCATCATTCTTACTCCTACTCATATCACCAGTAGTAGAAGCTGGTTCTGGTACCAGTGGAACCATGTATTCAGCTCTAGCCTGCAATCTGGCCCATGCAGGAGCCTCTGTCGACCTAACCATTTTCTCCTTACATTTAGCAGGTGTCTCTTCAATTCTTGGTATTATTACTTTTATTACTATAGTCTTTAATACAAAACCAGCAGTCATATCCCAATACCAAACACCATTATTTGTTTAATCTTCCCCAACTATAGCCATATTACTATAATTACCAATCTCAGTCCGAGCAGCCAGAATTGCCATACTGTTAAGAGATAGAAATCTAAACACTACTTTCTTTGACCCTGCAGGAGGGGACTGAATCCTATACCAACACCTATTTTGATTCTTTGCTCACCCTGAAGTCTGTATTCATGGCCTACCAGGCTTTGTTATAAACTCACATATCATTACATACTATTTAGGACAAAAAGTGCCTTTCAGCTAATTGGGAATAGTATGAGTCATGTTCACTGTTTTTTTAGGATTTCTCTTGTGGGCCCATCATATGTTTACCATAGGGATAGCTGTCGACTCAGGAGCATACTTTGCATCAGCTACCGTAATTACTTCTATCCCTACAGCAGTAAAAGTATCTAGCTGATTAGCAACTCTTTATTTAATTTTTCTTTTTCTTTTCTTTTTTTTTGGCTGCGCTGGGTCTTGTTTGCTGCACGTGGGCTTTCTCTGGTTGTGGTGAGCGGCAGCTACTCTTCGTGCGGTGTGCGGCCTTTTCATTGCAGTGGCTTCTCTTGTTGCAGAGCACAGCCTCTAGGCGCGTGGGCTGCAGTAGTTGTGGCTTGTGGGCTCTAGAGGGCAGCTCAGTAGTTGTGGTGCACGGGCTTTTTGCTCCGCGGCATGTGGAATCTTCCCAGACGAGGGCTCGAACCCGTGTCCCCTGCATTGGCAGGCGAATTCTTAACCACTGCGTCACCAGGGAAGTCCCTGGTTAGCAACTGTTCATGGAGGTAATATTATATGACCTCCCACTATATTATGAGTTTTAGGCTTTAGTTTTTCTTTTTACAGTAGGTAGTTTGACAGGAATCATCTTAGCCAACTCATCGCAGACATTGTCCTCCAGGATACATACTATGTAGTAGCACACTTCCATGACCTAATGTCCATGGGAGCAGTTTTCACTATTATAGGAGGCTTCCTACACTGATTCCCACTATTCTCAGGTTATACAGTTAACTCAGCATGAGCAAAAATTCACTTCACAAGTATATTTGTAGTAGTAAATATGACTTCCTGCAGCACTTTCTTGGCCTCTCAGGGATGTCACTACGTTAGTCTGAGTACCCTGAGGCACACACCACATGAAATATTTTGTCTTTAGGCTCATTAATCTCAGTAGCAGCAGTAATGCTAATAATCTTCATACTTTGAAAAGCATTTGCGTCTAAACAAGAAGTCTTAGCAGTGGAAACTGCTACTCCTAACCTAGAATGGTTACACGAATGTCCTTTACCATATCCTATGTTTCAAGATCCTACCTATGTAAATGTAAAATAAGGAAGGACTCAAGTCCTTCTCAACCAGTTTCAAGCCAACACCATAACAATTATGTCTTTCTCAATAAATGAGATAAAAGTAAAAAGTGATGTAGCTTTGTCAAAGTTAAATCATAGGCTAAAATCCTGTATATCACTAAGGCATATCAATTTCATCTCGGCTCTCAAGATACAACATCACCGATTATGGAAGAACTTTTACATTTTCATCATCACACATGAATAGTGATTTTAAAAATAAGTTCTCTAGTCCTCTATATCATTTCACTAATATTGACATCTAAACTAACTCACTTGCATACAATAGATGCACAGGTAGAGAAAATGTGAACAATTTACTAGCCACTATTGTAATCTTAATTGCCCTATCATCATTGTGAATCCTTTACATGATACATGAAATCAATAACTCTTCCCAAACCATAAAAAACTATGGGTCAGTAATGATACTGAAGCTACAAATACACAGATTATGAAGATTTAAATGTTGACTCCTCTGTAATCCCCACATCAGAGCTAAAACCAGGAGAATAATGACTAATAGAAGTCAACAACCGAGTAGTTAGAGATAGTCATTGAATATTAGTTTCATCTGAAATTGTTGTACACTCCTGAGTTGTTCCTTCTCAGACCTAAAAAGAGCTGCTATCCCAGGACGCCTAACTTAAAGAATCCTAGTACCAACAGGACCAGGCCTATGTTGTGGACAAGAGAGCTCGTTTTCCTGAGTTCAAAGACAGGACAGAGGGATATGGCTGAGATATGGGGTGAATCTGGAGCCCATGGGGATGCACTCTCCAAGCTCCAGGATAGGAATGGGGCCTCTAGGGTCCCAGGCCACCCACCACACCCTCCCGAGCAGGATCTGCGCAACATTCCCTGTCAGTGATGAGGCAGCCCTAGCACTTGTCACGCCCCGATGTTGTGTCCTATGTGGGCCCCATGCTCTTGGGACCACACCCCACACTCTGCAGGTCCATGCTACAGGTTCCTTCATGCCTCAGGAATAGAGCCCACACAGCAAGCAGTTCCCTCCCCAACCAGCAGGAGGAGGGGAGGAGAGCAGGGGCACCAGGGGAGTCCCACTCAGACAACAACACCCCAGGGGTGCCAGCGGGGACAGTGATGATGCAGATGAGGCACAGACCAAGAGATGGGACCAGAGGACCCAAAAGGCAGCTGGTCAGGTCCTGGCTCATCTGCACCCCGGACACCTTTGTCCCTCATACACCCCCTTCCTCATACACCCTCTCCTTAAATGCAGAATCTTCAGATGCAAACAGGCAGAGCTTCAGACTGAAAGTCAGCTCTTCCAAAATGACCCGTCAGCAAACACTGCAGGATTCCACTCCAGTGGGTGCCCTGGAGTCGACAACTCAGTGACTGAAGTGGATATCCGTGCCAGGGGCAGTGGGAGGGAATGGGAAGTGAGACTTTCATGGTTGTGGAATTTTCGTTTTGCAAGATGAAAAGTTCTAGGGATGGTGGTGATGGCTCCACGAGAAAGTGAATATATCTGATGCCTCAGAAACGTGCACTTAAAATGGTGATGATGGTAAAGGGTATGTGATGTGTGTGTTTTTTTTGTTTTTGTTTTTGTTTTTTTGTGATGTGTGTTTTATTTCACTTAAAATAAATTCTTAAAATAATGTCTTGTTAATTGAGATTCCATTTCGACTCCCCTTCATCACAAATGTCAGAGGCCCAGACACAGTCCCCTACCTTAGGGGCCATCACGGTACCCTCACAGAGCACGTGGGAGACCATTCTTAGGGGGGGCTAGTCTGTGCTCACCTGACCTCTGTCCAGGGGGACCCAGGCAGTGGTGACCCCCATAGATTAGACATATGATATGCTATGATATTAATATGATACCACCAAGTATTGTCACTCACCAGAACACAGAGCAGCAACCCACTCAAACATGTCTGACCTCATATGATTGTGACAAGATTAAGAGAAGAAAAGGAACCACAGGTTAATCAGGGCAACACCCTTAATGCAGAGGTTGGAAATCTCAAAGGGGACAGGACACACTGCAGGCAAAGAGCGCATATGTGGTCTCCCCGTACCTGTGATCCTGACCCATGCAGGTGTGGTGAGACCCACACAGTCCCCGCACCCTATACCTGGGGTCACACATCCACACTCACCAGGGTGACCCACCTCCCCAGACCCCTCCACCTGGGTCACACGTCCACAGTCCCAGGGTGACCTCACCTCCCCAGACCCTGCACCTGGGGTCACACGTCCCCTTGGTCAGGACACCATGGCTCTGCAGGGTGCTCCCCCAATGTGGAAACAAGCTGGGTCCCTGGGACCTCCTGGGATGGGAAAAAGTGTCAGGTGGGTCTCCTTTCCCCACACTTGTCCCACAGGAGTCCTCCTCTTCTCACTTTGGTTCTGTGTGATTTTAACTGTTTTTAAAGCTTTCAGGCTAGAGCTGAACACACGACCTTGGCGCTGGCAGGCTCAGTGCTTTCTCGTCTCACTTACATGTTGAGAAAACTCACAGGACAGCAGGGCTGAAAGCCGAGGGGCAGCTCTGGACTCTGCTGAGTAGGGACGGTAGACTGGAAGGAGCGCTCAGCAGCAGCCTCAGCTGTTACCCATCGGCCTTTTGCCCAATCTGCGAGCCCTGCAATCAATTCACCAGCTAAACCTGCCTATCGGGCTTTTGCCCAATCTGCGTGCCCTGCAATCAATTCACCAGCTAAACCTGCCTCCCTATGCACCATGCACGTGCTGGTAAATTGGAATTATTGCCAGGTAGCCTCCCTGAGGATTCTCCACGAGCCCCAGGGAAGGTGAACCTTGCAGGGATTAAGACTAAGGCCCCGACCATAGCACTGACCCTTGGAAGGACCAGGTCACCATACTCAGAGGAGAGGCTGCTACGTAGACAAACCCACCTCAGCTCCAGACCCCAGACATCTAAGCACTGACATTCAGATGCAGGCACGGAGCTTCCCAGTACTGAGTCCAGGCCGGGTCTCTACCCAGGTCCCCATAGTCCTAGCGTACACAGAACATGGTCAGGTCTAAATCTTCTTATTATAGACAACACATGGTCAGCTCTAAACATAATCGGTAGACAAGACATGCAGAGGTCTAAATCTACCGTGTAGACAGAACTTGATCATGTTTAAACTAGCTTAGGGCTGATCTCATAGGACGTACAGATCACACACATGGGTCTCTCATCTTTGGACACCCACATCAGGAAACTGAACAAAATCTTTGTCATTAAACATTTCAACAGGCAAAACAGAAATGTTCCCAATTTCTCTGGCCACCTGATGGTCAGGATCCATGGGTGAGCCACGAACTTCTTAGAGTGCAGCCCAGTCTGCTGCCAAGACAGACAAGAAGTGGCCTGATTCCAGCCTCCCAGGCTTCCAGAAGGAGGCGACCACACTGGAAGCCCAGGCAGGAGAGTCCTGCATGGTCCGGGCCGGGAGATCCGGTCTGTCCATTCGGCTGGCCGATTCCGGGCGTGGCGCTCAGGGCCGCTGAGAGCCCTACACTCAGGTCCTGCTTCCCTGCAGCGTGTGCGTGTGTGTGTGCGTGTGTGTGTGTGTGTGTGTGTGTGTGTGTGTGTGTAGAGGGGGCGGTGGCTGACGGCTCCCATGGCTCCTGTCCCAGGCACCGCGCTGTGTTCCAGGGGAGGCACGGGGAGATGTAGGGACACAGAAGCCGTTGGAGAGGAGAACCTACCGCGGAACTCCTTGCACGCTGGCTCGCCCCACCCGGGGACCCGCCTGCCCATCGTGGGCCGCATGTCACCCCCCAGCCCCCCACCCCCGAGGACAGGGTGCCTGATCTTTCAACAGCACAGGGTCTCACATGAAGGAGACCCAGTGGGGACTGTCACCACCCCCCCCACTCCTGATACTGTGTTTGGGGAGAATGAACCCCCTTGACTGGGCGATGGGACCCTGTGAGGAAAGAGGTGGCGGCCCCATCCAAGTTGGGGCCTGGCTGAGAGATGGAAACACAGGAGCCAAGTGCAGGGCCTGGAGGCCAGGCCAACAGGAGGGGCACCCCCATACTTGGCCGGGCTCCCCAACTGTGACATTGTTGCTTTAGGGGACCTGGGGCAGGTGACTGAATGTAATGGGGGTCTAAACTGGACCCTGAATGGGGTTTAAAGAAGGTGTGAAAGAAGTTACTGAGACGGTGACAGTCATTGGAAGACAGACTCTGTGTCAGGACATCCTGCTCCATCCATTTAAATCCCTGAGATCTGTGACCTTTACGTGGCTACGCAGGATTGTTGGAGCAGCTGCGTGCGGATATATCTGGGGCACAATTCAGTCTGCAACCAACTTGCAAGTGCAAGTGGTTCCAGCAAACACACAGGTGTGCACACAGGCAGGCACAGCACACACACAAACATATGCACGTGCACAGAACAAATATATTCACACACTAGCATATGAACACACATGCACGCATATGCCCATGGACACACTAACGTGTGCAAGTGCACATACCTATGCACATGCACAGCATATGTATGCAAACAGGCACATGCACAAGCATAGCACAACACACAGGGAATAAAGTGAATCCGTAAAGTATTAATTCCTGAACACAAGTGAAGCTGACATGTATTTTTCCCTTTTCTTAGCTTTGATGTTTTTCACAATAAAAAGTTGAAGAAAAAAGTTAATGGCAAATGACTTTTGATTCATAGGACTTTCTGACATTATTCCACAAATATTATGACAGGAGAAATGAATGTAGATATTACATGTGTCCACTAATGGATGAACGGAGAAGAAAAACACAGCCCATCAATACAAGGGAATGTTTATTCCGCCTACAAAGGAAGGCAATTCTGACACGGGCTGCAGCAGGGATGAACCTTGAGGGCATTATGCTCAGTGATGTAAGCTAGACACAAAAAACAAACAGTGCTTGATCCACTCATACAAGACCTCTAGAGCAGTTGGAATCATAGAGACATAAAGTAGGATGTTGAGTGCCAGAGGCTGAGGGAGGGACAATGGGGAGTGAGTGTTTAATGGGGACTGTTTCAATTTTGCAAGATGAAAAAGTTCTGGAGGACGATGGCGGTCAGGTTTGCACAACAGTGCGAATTACTTCTTGACCCTGAAATGTGCACTTAAAAATGGTTAAGACAGTAAATTTTATGTTATGTGTATTTGACCACAATTTTAAAAACTTTTTAAAAAACAACAGGAAATAGTCCATGAATACCACAAGATGCACAACTTCACTAACAACCGAGGGATTAAAGCCATAAGAAAAATACTGTGCATACACCTACCGGAATGGCAGACATGAAAGACATAGTATCAACTATCAGCAGGATGTGGAGCAATGGAAAGCCTGGTATGCAGCGGGGGGGATGCAACCACTTCTGAAATAATCGGGCCTCAGATAGCGAAGTCCGTGCACACAGACCCACAGTGCTCCTCCCAGTTGAACACAAACCCACCAGCCCTGCACCAGGACACACGGACATGGACTCTGCAGCCACAGGAGCCAAACCTGAAAGAACTTGAAGGCCATCACAAGCGGATGCAGAAATGAATCATGCACGCTCCTATGAAGGAATATTCCACAGCAATGGAGTACATTTTGTTTAAAGGTAGTAAAACTATAAAAATTATTAAAAAAAAACTATATTCACAGGATGAAAGAATCTATAATTCTGGAACCTAGGGATTGTCAAATGCTCCTAAAAATAGATTGTTGTGGAAATGTTTATTATAGGGAAATTGACATATTCTCTAGGAAGGACGGGGTGAATGGGCCTGCTACATTTTCTACATTGAAGACATATACAGGTTTTGATTCTACTTCTGTTAAATCAAGTGGGCCTTCATTGGATTTCTGCTACTGCGGAGATAATCAAATTCTGGGTAGGGGTCAGGAGAAAATTAGTCATAGGTGTTCTTGTGTAATAATTACTGTTGAAAGTGTAAATGATCCATTTATCAGTAAGACTGAGAATAGAATAACTGTTACATTACTTCATATGAGATTGTCTGTGCTACTGTCCCTAGAGCTCCAGTGAGTGAGTATTTTGAACGTGAAGCTCATCCAGATCTGAGGATGGAATAGATGGCTAGGTGTGATATGGCTAATATAAATAATATGCCTACATTTATATTAATTAGTGGATAAGATATGGGAAGAGGAATTCATGTTGTGAGAGCCAGGGTTAAGGCTAGCATTGGGGCAATAATATATAAATTGATGATGTTGATGGACATAGTGGTTCTTTAATAAGTAATTTGAATGCCTCAGCAATGGGTTGTAATAATCCATGGGGGCTGATGATTTTTGGCCCTTTCTGGATTTGCATATAGCCTAGGATTCTCCATTTAGTTAATATGAGGAATGCTATGGTGAATTAAATTGGGTAATTTGTGAAAGAATGTTGATTATAAACATATTCTTAGGAAGAGGACTTGAACCACTGCAGATAAAGGTTTCAGTTTTACATAATTACCGGGCTCTGCCACCGTAACAAACCCTGTTCTACAGTAGGGTATGTATAAATTAATTGAATGTAGATTACATCATCATTTAGTTTGAAGACATTTTGTAAAGGAAGCCGAATTGCTCTTGTCCTTTCATACTGGAAGAAATCTGCAATAGACAGAAACCAACCAGGATGACTCCAGTCTGAACTCAGATCACGTGAGACTTTAATCGTTGAACAAACAGACAATTAATAGCAGTTATGCCATTTAAATGTCGTGATCCAGCATCAAGGTCATAAACCATATTGCCCATATGAACTCCAGAATACAATCACACTGTTATCCCTAGTAAAACTTGTTCCGTTGATCAGTGCTTTAGAAGAACAGGTGATAAAGCATTTTGACTAGCTGGTCTAAATTTTAATCACTCGGAGGCGGTTTTATTCTCCAAACAATAAATGGCGCACGGGCTCAAGGCACGCCGGCTTCAGTAGTTGTGGCGCGCAGGCTCAGTAGTTGTGGCCCACTGGCTTAGTTGCTCCGTGGCACGTGGGATCTTCCCGGACCGGGGATCGAACCGGGTCCCCTGCATTGGCAGGTGAATTCTTAACCACTGCATCACCAGGGAAGTCCCAGAATCGCAGTCTCCCTTTTAATATACCTTAAGCCCAAAGAATCCATGGAAAATTGTTACAGAAAATAAGGCAAAAAAATATTGTAAGGACTATAACAGAAGCATATAGTACACAGTTCATATAGACACTTCCCAAGCAGTTACAAAGTATATTAAAAGGGAGGCTGCAATTTTAAAAGAATAAGATAAATTATACCCACAAACTCCCAATCTTTCCTGAAACGTTGCAATCTGAAACCCTATTGTAGGAAGCAGAAGATTCCAGGAGACATTCTACAAATGAAGGACTCTAAACCCTGTGGTTGGATAAGGAATTCTGGAAGGAAGGTATCCTCACCCAAGGAGAGCAGGTTCCTATACTTCTCTAAAATCACATCCCTGTACAATTCCCATTGATTTTGGTCCAGTCATTCTCACTCCTCTTGAGAGAAATCTATGGCCACATCCTGGAATGTCAGCAGCCCCTGAAATTAAAAGTACACATGCCATGTGGCCACGGGAAGAGTTCATAATGTGACCCAAGAAGAAAACAGCAAGTTAAGAGAACTGCTTTTAATTTAGAAGACTGTCTTCAATTACCCACTAATATATATATATATATATATATATATATATATATATATATATATATATATATATATATATATATATATTACAAAGTAACTTTCTCTACCTTATTTCTAACTACAAGAAAAGAGTATGGCATGTGATCCACAAAACCAGTGTAGAGACTATACTTATCTGGAAAAGAAATGATAAAATGATGGTTTCAACAAAGGCATATGCATTTTTGGGTGTGTTATTTATATCAAACTGTATAAAATGTGTGTATTTCTCAGACAGAAAAGACATGTCGAGGTAGAAATGTACCTTTCAACTATTCATGGGTACACAAGTACACTGGGGAGATTGTAAAAGTGCAGATCGTGATTCAGTAGGTCTGGTGGGCCTGAGTTCTATTTTTTTCTCAAGCTCATTTTTAACTGGTGATGCCACAGTCTCTGATTCATTAATCACAGTTGGGAATAGCAGAGACATAATTAGAAAGGTAAAAATTCATATTTAACTTTGAACTTAAAGTGTTTTATGGATTTTACACCTTTAATAGAATAGTAAGCACAGCAGCAACAATCATTTGTGAATATTTACTATAGACTGTGTATCTTTCTTTCTTGTGTAGGATTCGAGGAAAAAGGCCTGGGCTGCAGCCACAGTGGGCGGGGCCCCCAGGCCGGGCCGCGCCTCCAGGACCCCCGGAAGGGCTCCTGGCGGCTGCAGGCGGCTCCTCCCCCAGCGCCGCCCTCACTCCCGGAAGGCCTGGGGGCAGAGCGGTCTCACCTCCTCGCCCAGAACGGAGCCCACGTTTCCGCAGAGCTGGAACTCCTGGCTCGGTGTCTCTTCCCTCCGCTGTCACTGAAGTGCCCCGGAGCCCGAGGGGAGGGAGGCCTCACTGAGGCTGCCGGCTCTGGAGGGGCCCTGGCGGCTGAAGCCACGACAGTCCTGGGGACCGCGGGCCGGGTAAGTGGGCGCTGACCCTCCTCCTGGTCCGGTGCCCGGGCGTCAGCGCAAGACCAGCTTCTGAGGGGCAGGGGGTCGCTGCCACCCGCCGCTGCTGTGCAGAAAGAGCGGCCCCCTGCGTCTGGTCCCGGGGAACTTCAGTCCCTCCTCTCGCCCCTGCCCTCGGCCTGGCTCGCCGGGCCTGGTGGGCGTGGGGAGTGGGTCGGCCTGAGCGTCCTGAGGGGAAACGGGGCAAGGGAGGCCCAGGGTCCGGTTGGAGCGTCAGCGCCCCTCCTCCTGACTGCGGGGAAAGCGGCTGAAAACGCATCCCCAGGCTCGCAGGCCCCTTGTTCAGCTGAGTCTCTCTGCGCTCCTTCCTCCCTGAGCTAAAGTACTGGGGGGAGGGGACAGGGGAGGGGAATGGCGCAGGTAATGGGGAACATCAAAAGGTGATTGTTAACTAAGGAAAACCAGCTCTCCCAAGGTGAGGAATGTAGCGCTTTTCTTTGTATGGGAAGATGCAAGCGTCTGGGCTCACTGAAATCCTTCCTTTGATATGCACCTCAGCTCTCTGGGGCCAGCATTCTGTATTTGCATATCCTGAGTTCCTCAGGGCCTGCCGGCTCACACGGGAGGGCTGCAAGTGCTGATGTCTGTGACATCCTTTTTTTACTGATATGGCAAGAAATATTCCATTTCTCACAGGCTTGAGGGGCAGAGAGTGAAAAAGAGTAGGAGAATCTCACTCAGCATGTAATTTGGCTTATAAATATATATATGTATATATATAATATTCATATTTAAGTGTGCTAATGGAGGCTCTCAATTCCAATCAATTTGTACTACTGCCCTCTATGTATTAATTTCATCAATATCATATGATAAATGCGTATAAAATTGACGTAATCCATTTAAACAGGATAATTATTTTTAAAGGAAACATAATAGAAATATAACAACAAAACCCTTACCACCAAAGGCTGTGTGTGGAACAACCTGAATACATGTTCCATTGTTAAAATATTGAAAGATGTATTCAGTAGAAATATCAACAAAATGAAAAATAATAAGGGCAGCGGAATGCTGAAATGTTGTATCTTTATCATTAAAGTGGCAGAAAATCATTTAGTAGGCACTGAGGGCAGAGGATGCCTGATTTTGTATCTTTTTTCATATTTGTGCAGTTGTTTCAGCAAGTAACTTAAAGACAAAATGGAAAAACAAGGAGGTTTGTGCCTGAGATCATGTTGATGTGAAACCAGGGATGGCCACCTTGTGCCAGGTGCGTGAAGTTTACCTGGCCAGGTAGACCGCAGAGCTCCTGAGAAGCCAGGGTTGGAATTCTTCTGCTGGGTGCCCCTTAGCTTCTGTGACTTGATTGATTGTGAGTCATGTTGGGGGAAAGACCTGATCACAGGAAATGGGTGGAAATAGAGTGATTTGGGGAGCAGCTAACGACATTCATCACAGCTCATGGCCTGATTGAATTTTAAAGAAACAGGAAAACAAATGCTTCTTATGGAATCAGAGAATATGAGGGCGGGACAATCCCAGAAAATGAGAAACACCCATCCCATTTTCCAGATGAGAAAACAGAGGCCCAGCAAGGTGAAATCCCTCACCCAAGTTGCACCCGTCTCTCCTCCCCACTACATGGTTCATGAAAGCAGGACTCTTCCTGTCTTGATCACTGCTGAACTCCAAACAGGGCCAGGTTATCTAGCAGCTGCTTCAAAAATTTTGGTTGACTGGATGAACAATGCTATTTCTTTCTTTCTCACTCTTATTCAGGACTGTGCCAAGAACTCCCCAGGTTGCAATGTAATTCGATAAATGTAAATATTAATTGAGTTTTGTTGTGATGAGGGCTTAGGCTTTGAAGGCAACAGACTTGGTTCAGATCCTGGTTCTGCCACTCAGTAGCTGTTTGGCTTTGGGAAAATTACTAAACCTCTCTGAGCTTACTTCCTCCTTTGTAAAGTGGGCATAAAACTATCTGAGCCAGCAGAGCACTTGCATCAGGGATGTGCACTAAGTATTGGTCTTTCTCACTCTCCCACTCCTTCTCTCTGTTTTTCCCAGAGAAGATGTATAGAAGGATATAGTAGTTTTTTTAAAAAAATAATTAATTTAATTATTTTTGGCTGTGTTGGGTCTTCGTTGCTGCGTGTGGGCTTTCTCTAGTTGCAGGGAGCGGGGGTTACTCTTTGTTGCGGTGCACGGGCTTCTCATTGTGGTGGATTCTCTTGTTGCGCTTGTTGTGGAGCATAGGCTTTAGGCGCGCAGGCTTCAGTAGTTGTGGCCTCCAGCCTCAGTAGTTGTGGGGCATGGGCTTAGCTGCTCTGCGGCATGTGGGATCTTCCCTGACCAGGGCTCGAGCCCATGTCCTCTGCCTTGGCAGGCAGATTCTTAACCACTGCGCCACCAGGGAAGTCCGATATAGTACTTTTCAAAAAGGGGTTTTAATTTATTTCAGAAAATATACATTTTTCTTGTAGAAAAGTTTGTTCCCCTATAGAAACATAAACACGCAAAACCACTCCAAATGCTGTATTCTATGGGTTAGATATTATCAGTCACATTTTATAAGTAATTGGGCAAATGCCAAAGCACTAGCGACTGGGGAGTAAGAAGATTCAAATCTGGGGTGCCCCCCATCCCAATTCAAGAGCAGGGTGTATTTTTCAAATCCATGTTTCATCTGGTCTTTGTTTCTCATCCATCCTCTGTGTCTGCCTTTCTCAAGAAGGCTCAGATCCTCCGCTTTCACACCCTCCCGGCTGGTTGTGCCCCAGCTCCCGCCCTGGAGCCTCTGCATGCCTGGGTGTGCCTGCTCCCCCTGTGCATCACCAGCTTTGCCAGGGAGCTGCTGTATCGTGCACTGCTTGCTGTGCCCAGAGTACCTGGACCCTTCTGGTCCATGAAGTACACCCTCATCACCATGTGTGCACGCCCATCCCCTTACCTTATATCCTGCCTCTAAGCCAGGGTTGGGGGTGACTACAGTGTGCATTCAGCTGTGTGAGGTGCTGGGATCAAAGTGAAGTTCCCAACTTTTGAAGTTGCAGGCTTGAGGGGCACACAGTGATTTAAAATCAGGTCACCTGACTTAAAGGGGGGGCTGATTGATTTAAAGCCAAGGCAGCTGACTTAAAGCCTGCGTCCCTCAGCTGCAGGACGAGACCAGCTTTGGCGGTACACGGGTTCGCTCCAAGCCAGGACTGCTGTTCAGGAAGAGCTTCCAGTAGTGCCTTAGTGCAGGGGGACTTGGTCCGTGGTCTTGCCCCTGCCCTCAGAGGGGGGCCACCTGCTCTTCTGGAGAATCAGGGAGGGGGAAGTGCAGAGTCCCAGCTGGAGTTGCGGCACCCTTCTCTGATGGCAAGGAAAGGGGGGCGGGGCTGTGTAGTGTCCTGGGACTGGACTCACCAGGTCGACTCAGCCTCTCAGCCCCCTAACCTCCCCTCACACACCCCACAAGAGTTTCCAATAATATGTAATTGCGCCTTAGGTTCTCGGTCTTCAAACTCATACCCAGGCTCCCAGATCCCTTGATTCAGCCTATTCCTCTGTGCTCTTTCTTCTATTACATACAGTCCGAGAGGGAGGGGCTGGGGGATGGGACTGGAGGGATCCCGGCAGCACTGGCCTCAGCTGACTAAAGAGATCCGGGGCCTGCGCTATCACACATGTGCGAGGACCCTTAAGGCGGAATCGAGGGGGCCAGTTAGAGGCAGTGCTTGCTGCCTCAAGTGAGTATGGATCACCGTCGGGTGGGGGGGAGCACGCTGACCCCTGAGAAGTACTGTTAGGAGGATGTGTTCCTCCCTCGGCTTCAAGGACGTGGGTGGGCTTCAGGGCTCCAGTTCCTCTCCAGGCCTCCAGGTCCGACTGCACCGCAGCGGGCTTGCAGACCTGTCTTCCTGTCCCAGAACTTGCCAGGCTCCAGGAAGAATCCAGACTGCAGAGATGGTGCCTGAGCGCTCCAGCGTAAGAAGTGCTGTCCCTGGGGACCCAACAGTGGAGGGAGGAAGGGTGAAGGGACTGGGGGTTAGGGTAGGGAGGGGTGGCTGCCCTGGGAGACATTGAGAGAGAAATATCGCCCCCCACACCCCTGCCCCTGCAACTGACCCATTGATGCCATAGGATCTCAGGGCCTTTTAGTCAGAGATGCCTCTGCTTCTTTACTCCTGTGTTCAAAACTATGCAAAACCAACTCTTCATCCTCTTGCTGCCTTGCCAGGACTTTTAAAGCACTGTTCTTTTGAAGCACTCGTTCCCTAAACTGCAGTTTGGAGCTGTCCCAGCTATTTAAAAGTCTTCTCCTTAAACTGAGACTAAATCCTACTCTTTTGGGAAAATGTCCTTAACTTCATTGGAGATCATCTTTTCTGCCCATTCCTTCCTTCTACTGCCCTCTTAAGAACCCCTGTGCTCAAAGAGCTTGGTGATTTATTTTTTGCTTGATGTCAAAAAGAAACCTTCCCCATGCACCCCAAAAAGCTTTCCTGGATCATAGGTGTTTCACAACCATGACAGTGTTTTGCAGTTAGTATACACTGGGTAGAGTGCCTAGCAATCCCTCCAAGAGCCAGAGGTGAGCAACACCTTTGCTTAGTTGATTGGATGTCCTTCAAGTTTAGGAAGGTACCATTCTTATGACCCAGGAGATAAGACAGAGCCCTGGATGGCTGTGGCTGTGATTAGATAACTTCTGATGATTTTATTTCCCTTACTGAGCTGCTGCTTCTAGGTTAATTTCATTTCATTACCTGTCCATTTTTAAAGAAAGACTGACAATGTCACTGGAATAGGTCAGGAGTCTGAGCTCAGGGTTGGTCAAAGGTACTCACAGGGAGGAAGGTGGATAAAAATAGGTGGGTAAATAGGAGGGTTGGCAAGTACAGCCAGGACACCCGTGTTCATCGTGCATACTAATAAAGGCCAGAATCTCCTCATTTATCTCTGGTGGGAAGTTCTGATGGTTTCACAGGATCAAACTCAAATCATATTCAAGCTAGGGGATTTTCCTGAGCATAAGAGGAAGTATCCATCCCTAGCAGGAGTCGCTGCAGAGGAATAAAGACGTAGCTGTAGAGAATGGACTTAAGGACACAGGGAGGGGCAAGGGTAAGCTGGGATGAAGTGAGAGAGTGGCATGGACATATATACACTACCAAAGGTGAAATAGATAGCTATTGGGAAGCAGCTGCATATAGCACAGGGAGATCAGCTCAGTGCTTTGTGACCACCTAGAGGGGTGGGTTAGGGAAGGTGGGAGGGAGACACAAGAGGGAGAGGATATGGGAATATATGTATACGAATAGTTGATTCACTTTGTTATACAGCAGAAGCTAACACAACAAGGTAAAGTAATTATATTCCAAGAAATATGTTAACAATAGCAACAACAAAAAACCCAAATCTAAGGCAGTGAAGCCAACGGAGACATTGTATGTGTTTATAGTTCAAGAAACCCACAAGAGAATCCTTTATTCTGTAGGCAATGAATGGTCCATTCGAAAAGAAAAAACTTTCTAAAATGTTGTTTTTCCATTTATTGTTCAGAACATCCTTTTTATACCTCTGAGTTTCTTATTATTCAAAGCCAAGTCATGTGAGTTACGGGGAAGCAGCTGATTGATTTAAAGTTGGGTCATGTGACTTAAAAACCAGTGGCAGTTGATTGATTTAAATTCCAGTTAAATGACATGAGGAAGGGGTGCTAGAAACTGCTTTTTCATCTCTGGCTCAGAATATCATATTTACCTTGGTTCTTCTTATGATTTAGAAAACTTGTGCTGTCTCTCCTTGGAATCATCAGGAGAAAAATACAGTATTTCAGGTTCATTCTTTTTTTTTTTTTTTTTTACATTTTATAGCTACTTTTATTTTTATTTATTTATTTATTTTTGGCTGTGCTGGGTCTTCGGTTCGTGCGAGGGCTTTCTCCAGTTGCGGCAAGCGGGAGCCACTCTTCATCGCGGTGCGGGGACCGCTCTTCATCGCGATGCGTGGGCCTTTCACCATCGCGGCCCCTCCCGTTGCGGGGCACAGGCTCCAGACGCACAGGCTCAGCAGCTGTGGCTCAGGGGCCCAGCCGCTCCGCGGCATGTGGGATCTTCCCAGACCAGGGTTCAAACTCGTGTCCCCTGCATTAGCAGGCAGATTCTCAACCACTGCGCCACCAGGGAAGCCCTCAGGTTCATTCTTGATACCAACTTCTCACAGTTAAGGTGTATTGACTAAAAGATCTTCCTTCTTCAAGAGATTCCAAACTTCTGTAAGACACTTCATTGTAATTTGAGAAAAAAGAAGAATGAAATCAGGCCAGCAGCTGCAGGAGACCAAGGCAGCCCCCATGACTAGGGAAGGAGAAGGAAGGGCTGAGAGTTGGCTTTAGAGCAGACAACCTCCAGAGGGCGCTGAAGCACGGGCAGAGCCCACCTGCCACTCCCAGTTTGGCACTCCAGGGTCAGATTTGGGTTTGGAGATGGGGTTGCTGTAACCCCAAGGAGGTGAGCAGAGAGGAGGAGTTGATTACCTCTGAGTATCCTCTGACTATCTGATTTGATTATCCTCTGACTCTCTGGCCCAAATTGCCTGACGTCACAGGGTGGGGACAGAGTTTTGCTTTCAGCAACTGATGGGACACTTCCAGGCTGGTCGGGTCGCCCAGTGGCCCGACAGCCTGACAGGCTGACTGCGGTATGATCGCCCTTCTTTTCTCCAGAATCTGTACATCAGGAGATGCATGGGTGTGGGAGCCCATTCACCGCCACCCCCCACCCCCAGGGGGGATGGCACCTTCTCTGGCTGTACCCTATGATCACCAGGTGCTTGAAATGAATGCAAGATTTTTGACTTCAAGGAAAAGCTCACGTAACCACTTCTGCCTCATAATGTGTGGGATTTACTATAATGGAAGGACATTATAAAGAATAGGTAGAAAACTCACCTGTTGGTCTCCATGTAGGAGTTAATTTTGCATGAATCCCTCCTACATGAGTAGATAGTAGAGGTTTATTTTTGTTCCCGTGTGTGTAGTTGTGTCAGAGGATGTAGGTATGGTGATTTGAAGCCGTCAAAGAAATATTCTCAGAACTCTCAAGACTTCTCTTGATTGGAACCGAAAGAGACCTGGAAAAGGAGGAAAAGAAAAGGAGGAGGGAGAACGAATGACTGTTTCTCAGTAAATTCACCTTCCTGGTTGATTGTTCTCTCTTCTCATTTCTTTTAACTTCCATGTATGTCTAGTGGAATAATGTAGAAAGGCTGATTTTTATGCTTTAAAAGATTTTACATCACAAAGAAACTAGAAGTGGCTAACAGAACTTATTCAAATCAATTTTACCTAGAGACTTTGATATTAAATTTGTATACTAAAATGGGTTTATCCAAATTTTCTCTTTCTTTTTGAGTGAATATTTGTAACATATTTTTGTAGATAGTAATTTATCCTAGATATACAAAATTGTGAGAATGGGTACCATTTTTTACCACTTAAATGATTTCTTTTAAATGAATAGATTGTACACTTTAAATGCCAATGTTGTGTCTTACATGTTGTGTTTTAATTCCTGATTTCCAAAACTTGTGTTTATTTAATTGATTTCTATCTAATAATCTGTCTCCCCTTTATTGTTTCTTACTTTATATTTTATTGATCTATAGTTAATTTACATTATTATATTAGTTTCAGAGGTACAACAGTGATTCATAAATGTTTAGGTTCTTCTCCATTTATAGTTATTATAAAAGAGTGGCTATATTCCCCATGCTATACAGTACACCACTGTAGATTATTGATTTTATACATAGTGGATTGTACCTCAAAATCTCCTACCACTATTTTGCTCCTCCACCCTATCTCTCCCTGCTGGTAACCACTAGTCTGTTCTTTAATCTGTGAGTCTGTTTTTTTGTTGTTGTTGTTTGTGTTGTATTCAAATTTTTAGATGCCACGTGTAAATGATAACATACCATGCTTGTTTTCTCATAACATACCATGCTTTTTTTCTCATAACATACCATGCTTGTTTTCTCTGCGGCTTATTTTACTAAGCATAATACCCTCCAAGTCCATCCATGTTCTTGCAAATGGCAAAATTTCATTTTTTGCGGAAGTCATCATAAAAAATCTTTTTTATCCACTAAGCTATTGATGAACACTTAGTTTGACTCTATATCTTGGCTATGGCAAATAACACTGTTATGAACATTGGGGTGCAGTTATTTTTTTGAAATAGTGTTTTTGTTTTCTTCTGATATACCCAACAGTGAAATTGCTGGATATTATGGTAGTTCTATTTTTAGTTTTTTGTGGAACCTCCATTCTGCCTTCCACAGTAGCTGCACTACTTCACATTCACATCAAGAGTGTACAAGAGTTTCCCTTTCTCCACATCCTCACTAACCTTTGTTATTTGTGATCTTTTTGATGACAGCCTTTCTGACAAGACTGAGGTGATATATCTCGTAGTTTTGATTTGCATTTTACTGCCGATTAGCTATGTTTAGCATCTTTGTGAGTTCTGGCTGTCTATCTGTATTTTTTCCTTGGAAAAATGTCTATTTAGGTCTTCTCATTTTTTTAAAAAAGATTTTGGGTGTTTTTTTGATATTGAGTTGTATGTGCTGTTTCTGTAGTTTAGATATGAACCCTTGCTTGGTCATCTTTTTGGTGTTAACCTCTTATCATGTGCAAATATTGTGTCTCCTTCAGCAGGTTGTCTTTTCATTTTGTCTTTGGTTTCCTTTGCTGTGCAAAATCTTTTAAGTTTAGTGAAGTCCCATTTGTTTATTTTTGCTTTTGTTTCATTTGCCTTAGTAGACTGAACCTAAAACTGTTGCTATCATTTATGTTGAAGAATGTTGTATACTTTCCTCTAGGGGTTTTATGGTTTCTGGTCCTACATTTAGGTGTTTATTCAGTTTTGCATTCATTTTATATATGCTGTGCTAAAATAATCGAATTTTATTCTTTTCCATCTAGCTGTCCAGTTTTCCCAGTACCACTTATTGAAGAGACAGTTTTTTCTCCATATTGCCGGCTTTGTCATAAATCAATTAAATATAAGTGTGTGGGCTTATTTCTGGGATCTCTGTTCTCTTCCAGTGATCTTTGTGTCTGTTTTTGCTCCGGTACCTTTCTCTTTGATTACTGTCGCTTTGCAGTATAGTCTGAAGTCAAGGTGCGTGATGCCTCCAGCTCTGTTCTTTCTCAAGATTGTTTGGCTATTTGGGATCTTTGTGTTTCTATACAAATTTTAAAATTACTTTTTCAAGTTCTGTGCAAATGCTTTGGTATTCTGATAGGGATTGCATTAAATCTGTAGACTGTCTTTGGTAGTATGGTTATTTTAAGAGTATTAATTCTTCCAGTCTATGCACATGCTATGTTTTTCCATCTTTTTGTGTTGTCTTCAACTTCTTTCACCAATGGCTGATAGATTTCTGAGCACATGTCTTTTACCTGCTTAGGTGTGTTTATTCCTAGGTATCTTATTCTTTTTGATGTGATTGCATATGGTGATGTTTTCTTAATTTTTCTTTCTGACAGCTTTGGGTTTTTTTTTTTTTCTTCTTTTTCTAATTCCTTCAGGTGTAATGTTAGGTTGTTTATTTGATATTTTTCTTGTTTCCTAAGAATAAGCTTGTGTCACTATAACTTCCCCCGTGATCTGCATTGGCCATGTCCCATAGATTTTGGATCATTGTGTGTTCATTTTCATTTGTCTTGGGTATTTTTAGAATCCCTCTTTAATTTCTTCAGTGTTCCTTTCTTCCCCTTTTATTCCCTTCATCTGTGATGTGAGGACTATCTTTAATATTATGTTTGGATTTCTTTCAGTTTTGTGTATTTGTGTGTGTGTGTGTGTGTGTGTGTGATTATTTAAGTTGCTGAGCTCTTAATTTCACATGGAAACTACCAACCCTGCATTGTTACTCTCCTCCCCCACAGTTACTGAATTTGACCTTATATTTTACATCTACTTGTTTGTGTGTGCCTTAACTTCTTATTGTGAATATAGATGATTTTATTACCGTTTTCTTTCATCCTTCCTATTAGCTGTGTACATGGTTGATTTACTACCTTTGTTGAATAGTTGCCTTAACCAATGAGCTTTTTCCTTTAGTAAGTTTCCTTTCCTAATTTTTATGTTTCAGTCGTGACCATTTCTGTTTCACTTAGAAAAGCCCCTTTAAGATTTCTCATAAAGCTGGTTTGGCGATGCTGAGCTCTTTTAGTTTTGCTTCTCTGTAAAACTTTAGATATCACCATCAAATCTGAAGGAGAGCCTCGCTAGGTAGAGTATTTTTGGTTATCGGCTTTTCCCTTTCATGACTTTAAATATACCATGCCACTCCCTTCTGGCATGCAGAGGTTATCGTGAAAAGTCAGCAGATAACTTTATGCAATTTCCCATGTTTGTAACTTGTTGCTTTTCCTTTGCTCCTTTTTTTTTTTTTTAAATAGCTACATTATTTATTTATTTATTTATTTATAGCTGTGTTGGGTCTTCGTTTCGTGTGAGGGCTTTCTCTAGTTGCGGCAAGCGGGGGCCACTCTTCATCGTGGTGCAGGGACCACTCTTCATCGCGGTGCGCGGGCCTCTCACTATCGCGGCCCCTTCCCATTGCGGGGCACAGCCTCCAGACGCGCAGGCTCAGCAGTTGTGGCTCACGGGCCCAGTTGCTCCGCGGCATGTGGGATCTTCCCAGACCAGGGCTCGAACCCGTGTACCCTGCATTAGCAGGCAGACTCCCAACCACTGCGCCACCAGGGAAGCCCTGCTCCTTTTAATAGTGTCTTTTTATCTTTATTATTTTTTCCATTTTAATTACAATGAGTCTTGGTGTAGTCCTCTTTGGGTTGATCCTCTTTTGGCCTTACTGTGTTTACTGGACTTGGATGTCTGTTTTCTTTCCCAGGTTAAGGAACTTTTCAGCTCATATGTCTTCAGGTTTGTTCTACACCGCTTTCTCTTTCCTTTTTGCTTCTGGGACCAGTATAATGCAAATATTAGTACACTTGATGTTATTTCACAAGTCTGTTCAACTTTCCTCATGTCATTTTAATCTATTGTTTTACCGTTCATCTTCAGTTTTCTGATTCATTCCTCTGTATCATTTAGTCTACCATAGTTTCCTTTTAGTGTATTTTTCATTTCAGTTATTGCATTCCTCATCTCTGTTTTGGTGTTCTTTAATGGTCTAACTCTTTTTTAAAAACTTCTAACTTCTTGCTCTGGTCGTCCATTCTTCTCCTGAGTTCTTTGATCATCTTTACCGTCATTACCTTGAACTCTTTCTTGAGTAGATTGGCTATCTCCACTTCACTTAGATCTTCTTCTGAGTTCTTATCTTGTTCCTTCATTTGGATCGTGTTTCTGTGTCACCTCATTTTTCTTAACTTGCTGTTTTTATTGCTATGTATGTAGTAGGTTCGTTACATTTCCTGACCTTGGAGAAGTGGCCTTTTGTAGGAGAGGTCCTATGTGTCCCAGCAACCCAGTGTCCCCTGGTCACTAGAACTATATGTTCTAGGTGTACCCCCTATGTGGGCTGCTTGGGCTCTTCTGTTGTGGTGGGCTGACTACTGTGGGTGGTCTGGTAGGCTTGACTGCCCCCAGACTGCTCGTTTGCCAGGCTCTGCCTTGTATGGAGGCTGTCTGTGCTGCTTGGTGAGACTAAATCATAAGGCAGCTGGCTGCACAACTCTGGGGGACACCAAATCTAGTGCTGGTTCACTTATGGGTAGAACTGCAGTCCAGGTGATAATCAGGGCTAGTGCCCAGTCACTGGTCCTGGGGCTATGCTGGCTACTGGGAGGAAGAGACAGGTCCTGAGTTCTGGCTGCAGGGCCCAGGAGTCTCAAAGTTGGTGTTGGATCACTGTTCCTGACACAGCTATCTGCAGGGTCTGGGGTGTCCCTAATCTTGTGTTGGCATTCTGGTGGGCAGGGTCAGGACCCAGCTGAGTCCATGGCTGCTTCTGGCCTGCAAGTGAGTGTTCTGGTCACACAGGCTGCTGGGCTGTGGTATTCCTGGAGCTGGTGTGTGCCTGTTGGTGTATGAGGCTGATCCCAATGCTAGAGCAGGTTTGCTGTTGGGTAGGTCCAAGCTCCATCCAGTCCCTGTGCAGTTATCACCTGCCGATGGTGAGGCTGACTCCAAGGCCAGAGTAGGCTCACTTGTCAGAGGGGCCAGGGACTCTGGGGCTGGTGCCTGTCCACTGAGGTGTGGAGGCTGGTCCTGGGGCTTTTGGTGGCTGGGCCCATGTCCAGGGGCAGCTGTGCATTGAGAGGGTCTGAAGGCAGCCTGTTTGCCGGTGGGTGGGGCTATGCCCTTGCTCAGTTAGTTGCTTGGCCTGCAGCATCCTAGTACTTGTGTCTCTAGTCTGGTGGAAATGGGTAGGGCTAGGTCCTGAGGCTAAAAAGATAGAGGGAGGATTCTGAAATTATGCTTGCTGGTACCAGTGTCCACGAGGTAGAAGGAGCTCCCCCGAATGGCTGCTGCCAGTGTCTCTGTCCCTGAGGCTGTGCTGTAGTTGCCTTTTGCCTCTCTGGGAGACTCTCCAAGATCAGGAGGTAGGTGTGACCCGGGATCCTTTCAAATGACTGCTTCTGTTCTGATTCTCGGATCATGTGGGATTTTGTGAGCATCTTTTAAGAGTGGAATCTCTATTTCCCACAACCCTCTGGCTCTCTGGAAAATAAGCACTACTGGTCTTCAAAGCCCAACTTTCTAGAAACTCTTCTTTCCAGAACAGGATCCCTGGGCTTGGGAGCCTGATGTTGGCTTCATACCCCTTGCTACCTGGGAGCACCTCTGAAATTGTAATTATTCTCACATTTGTGGGCCACCCACCTGGTGGTATGGGTCTTGACTCTATTGAGATTTTGCCCTTCTTTCCTGTCTTGTCGCGGTGCCTTCCTTATATCTTTAGCTGTAAAACATCTTTTACCGTAGGTCCCGGCCTGTTTCATCAATTGCTGATCTGTAAACAGTTGTGACTTTGGTGTGCCCATGAGAGGCATCAGGCTCCGTGTCTTTGAATGCTACCATGTTGGACAATCTCTCTACTTCACTCTTAAATCATATTATTCAAGTTTTCTTAGTATCTTATTTGATTAGCAACAGTTTGAAATTTATTATCACTCATGTTTACTTCGCCTGTTTAAAGAAATTGAATAGTGCATTCATTCAGTTTGAAATGTAGGTAGTGACCTGTGAATTTCCATACCTCAAAAATCAAGGATAGGACAAAAGCCTTTTCGACCTGTGTTACCCTCAAACTCTGCACCCCACCCCAGCCTGGCAATTAACCTCTTACACCCATGCTCACACCTTCTGTTTTCGGACCGTTAACCATCATTGCATCTTTAAGTGTGTTGACAAAGTGAACTCTAGTCTTTCCAGTTTTTGAGTTTTGTTTTTTGCTTTAGGGAACAGTCCTACTATGAATGTACATTTACTGGTCTGCTGAAGTTCATATATAAACCTGTCAAGCACATTACCAGAATTGGAATTGCTTGTATATACACTTTGATAAATTTTAGAGACAATGGTAGAACAGAAGTAAATTGTATTTCAAATCCCACAATATTTTCACACCATGAAAACCCTTCCCTGTATACTATATTTGTGTGTAGTTTATCTTTATGCCCATACTATATTTCCCAGAGATGGGTAAGTGTTATGTTTCTTGCTAGCACATTTACCGTATTGTTCAAAGTCAGGCGTTTAGTGGTTTTAGCATGATCCTATTTCCATGAACTCGCAAATACAAGACCTTCTCTCACACTGTCTTTTACTCCCTGCTGTTTTATATTGCCCTCCTAATTCTCAGTCCTGGTCTTTCTTTATGTTCTTCATCAACCTGGATAGGTTATACTATTTTCTCCCTTATTCAAGACCAATAGAATAGAATAGAACACCCAGAAATAAACCCTGATATATGGCCAAATGATTTTTGACAAGTTGCCAAGACTTTTCAAAGTAGAAAGGATAGTATTTTCCACAAATGGTTCTGAGAAGTCATGTTGTCAACATGCAAAGTAGGAAGATGGACCCTTACCTAACATCATATGCAAAAATTAATGAAAACGTATCAAGAAACTAAATATAAGACCTAATAAAATAAAAAGTCTTAGAAGAAGACACAGGACAAGGGCTTCATGACATTGGATTGGCAGTGTTTTCCTCAATATGAAACGAAGGAACAACAAAGGTACAGCTAACAAAAAAATTAACAATTTGCAGTACATAATTTAAAAAAATGTGTATCAAAGAAATGTAAACAGAATAAAATGGCAACCCACAAGATGGGAGAAAATATTTGAAAGCCATGTATCTGACAAGAGATGTCTATTCAGAATATACAGAGAACTCCTACACCTCAACAAAAAGCAAACACCCTGATTCAAAAATGGATAAAAGACTTGAATAGATGGTTCTTCAAAAAGATGTACAAATGACTAAGCACTTGAATAGATGCTCCGTATCACTAAATGCATGTTTATATATTTGTGTGCATGCATACACACACAAGCACACACACACATACACAAGCAGAAAACAAGTATTGGTGAGGATGTGAGGGAGTTGGAACCATTGTGCTATGTCAGTGGGAATGTAGAATGATACAGCTGCTTTGCAAAAGAGTATGGCAATTTTTCAGATATTGAAAAATAGAATTACTACATGATCCAAGAATTTTACTATGAGGTATACCCAAAGGAATTGAAATCAGGGTCTTAAAGAAATATTTGTACTCCAGTGTTTAGAGCAGTAATAATCAGAGTAGCTAAAATATGAAAGCAACCTAAGTGTTTATCCACTAGTTCCTGGATAAGCAAAGTGTGGTATACCCATATAATACAATATTATTCAGCCTTAAGAAGGAAAAGATCTAGGAATATGCTACAACATGGATGAATCTTGAGGAAATTGAGCTACCAAAAATGCCATTTTTGTGACTTTTAGTGAGTCATAACAATACAACTACTTATTTCAATTATATGGGGTACTTAGTGTAGTCAAAACCATAGAAATTGGGAGGGTAATGATGCTTTTCAGGTGGTTATGGAACAAGAAGGAAAGTTATGTTTAAAGGATACAGAGTTACAGGTTTAAAACATAGAAAAGTATTAGAATAATAAATGATGATGTTGATCACCCAATAATATGAATGTATTTAATATCACTGAACGGTGCACTTTATAATAATTAACATGTTATATTTTATGTTATTTGATTTTACCAACATACACAATTGGGAAAGAATGTAATATCAGGAAAGGGAGTGGACCTGGGATAGAGCAGAGAGTAATCAGTAGGGTGAGACCCTGCATATGTTGAAGAAGAAGAACTGAGAGTCTTCATTGGCCAGGAGAGTCTTTATAAAAAAAATTACTCTGAGGGTGTATTAAATAGATATCTATGGGTGCACTGCTATCTCCCATGGGTTATCTTAAAGAGTCTTTAATAAAGTCCATAAGGCTTGCTGAGGCTTTTTTAAAAACTGGATTCCCTAGGAGATAATTAGAGGGTGGTACTTAAGTCTATGTCTAGGTTGACAGATTTTGCAGGGAAGACGAACCTGAGAACAGTGGAGGTCTTAAGAGTGTAAGTACATGGAAATTAAAAAAAAATAATAAAGGGAATTAGGAAAACTGTGGACTTCGAAGGTCATGTATTATTACTGAGTCAGACCTGAGGTTTCTAAGGAGTTATATACACAGTTGCTATTTGGATTACTTGTTGATAAAGATAAGTGGAACAACTAGAATCGTTCCCAAGTGTAGGTAAGATATAATGAGAGGATGGAGGTGGAAAGTAGGGAGGCCCAGAGAGAAGTGGGAAGGTCATATTGGGCCAAGATGGTGGTAATATCCAGCAGAACAGATGGTAGGACAGACTATGGGTTCATCTTTTTCATTTCGGCTCCCCCCCTCATCCTTAATAATTCTTTGGGAATATTTCATGGCTCTGTGATGCAGGTACAGAATTCGAGTGAGGAGACTACACCCTCAGTGTCCAGCTGTCTGAGTCCTCAGTGTGCTTCAAATGATGGAGAACTATTGTTTCTTTATGAGAAGAGTTAGTACCTCGTAGCTAAGCTTAAGCTGGAGCTTATGCAATATTGATTCCATTTTATATATACTGTTGGCATGGAGGTTCCTCCTCCTCTTTTCTTGACCATTATGAAATGAATCTATATTTCTCAGTATTTGGGTATATCAGATAAATACATTAAGTAAAGGAATCTTATATATTGCTCCCTGCATAGTTTGCTCTTTCTTGTTTCTCTTTTATCTTTACTAAATTAGCACAGGGAGAGACCTTGAAACGTTCTAATTAGGAGAGATTAGAACATCATATTTCTAGAGAGGTTGGTTGGACAGAGCAGGGGTCCCAGTGAGAATCGAAGCTTCTGTTTCTACTTGGAAGTGTACCTGTGTAGAATAGAGGGCTCCAGGAAATATCCTAGAATATTCCAATGTCCCTGTGGGAGATCATTAAGAGAGGCAGGATCTGGTACCAGATCAGTGTACTATGACATGTTTGTCAGTCATCTGATGTGAGATTCTCAGAGCCAATTCCTTATGGTAGGGCTGAGTGCAGAGTGATGAAGAACCTGTGAAAGCCTTTGATTGCATGTTAAAGATGAAGCTCTGATTTCGGGGAGAATTTTCTTACCTGACTGAATGTCACCCTTCTGTAGGGATGAGATTCTGTGCTTTTCCTCCGTCGATGATCACTGACTGAAAATCATTAGAGGATCATGTCTAGAAAGCATTCCTTATTTAATTTCTTAAAGAAGAAAACATAGAAAACATTTTTATCCACTTTCAAATTGAGGATCATGGGGAATGTCATCAGTGAAAATGTCAGAGTAGGGAGCTCTGGCTTGTGTCCATCCCCAGAAACACTGACATACGTGGTAAAACCTGTCAAAATGATCTTATCCACACATGTAAGTTTTCTTATCTTTTCACCCCGTAGATTTATCTTTCATTGAAACTTTACTGACTACAGGGTGTGGAGAATAAACAGGGAAGTAGAAACTGTATTTCCTGATGAGAGACTCACTAAGTCACATTAGCTGTTCTGAGCTACGTCTTACTCACCGTGACTCTAATTAAAACAAACAAACAAAATACTTTTTTTTGTAAGTCAGTTCTGACATTTCCTCGTTAAAGACAAGGTAACAGATATAGACTTAGATCTACCAGAATTGAGCAAATTTTTGATTTTACCTGTGTTGAATATATGAGCATGACCTGCTACAAATCTTCATTATACTTATTGCCACAACTGACAAATTCCCTTTTTCCACTCCTGATATGTTGCATGTAAAGAATGCATAGGTCACTAATCCCAGCTGGTCACAGGTAAACTCTGCCACATGGATTACTGCATGTTTTCCTGCTGGAAGACCACACATTCTCGAGTATCATGCCTGCCGAGTATCTGGGCTCTTCTTTTTTTCTGGATAAAGGTTAGATAATCACCTAATTTTATGAGAAATATATAAAATGTATTTGCATATTCTTCAGGTTTTTATTTATCCATTCTCTTTCAAGTCCTAAGTGCAAATATTAAAGTGATTTCTAAGAGGGTGGTAAATAAGACAGCTACATTTATGCTCCAAAATTAGCAATAAATCATAATACAATTGTAACTGCATTAATGTGTGATTAATATGTAGATACTTACGTAAATGCAAGTTTAGTAATGCTTTGTGGAGAGCTTCAGAATCTAGGTATTAAAAAAAAAAGGAGTTCTTGAAACTCTGAGGGAATTATAGAGAAGTCTTTGTGTCTATAAATATCACTCTGAAATAATGCATTTTCTCAGAAGTAAACTAGGCATAAAACTGTAGGAAAAAACTTCATGAAATGAAAGAGCATGTGAGATGGCCATACAAGAAAAAGAATATTCTCACAGAATAATGAACAGTGTGGAGTTCAGCAGAAGGGTCATACAGATTCAGAGAGTAAAACTTTGTAGAGCCTAATTGTGAGTTCCTCATATTTCATCTTTGGAGACATGGTAGTCATTGGAAATATGATGTTATAAGATGACGTTAACATACTTAAATACTTTCGTTTAGAAATGACCACTTAGAACCAGAATAAATGAAAGAGAACACAAAATTATGTTTCTGTTGATTTTTAAAGACCTCAGGTGAGTGCTGATAACTTAAAAATACATGATGTCTTTCACTGCAAAGTAAAGGAGCTGTTACAGTGGAGGATTACTGGACTGAATGTCAATATTACGACACAGTATGAGTGTGTTTCGTGTTTGGTAATTGCAATCATTGTTGCTTTTGTTGTGGTCATCCATTTACAATGCTTGGTGTCAGTTGATTTATCTCTTGTAAAAATAAAATACAGTGTGTGTGTGTGAAAAAAAACATACATGATTTCTTGACTAAAGTTGTATGGAATTTGAGATCTGGAAAAAAAGCATCTCTTTTCTGTACTGCTAGGATGCTAATTGGACATTTTTGCAAGAAAGAGATTTCAGGATGCAAATCTCGTGTCTCTAAGGTGGGAAGTCAGTTCATGGCGGAACATTCTATTAAACTTGTGTGAGTGGAGAAATATTTCTTTGGAAGGAAGAGGTCACGAATCCCTTTTTAATAGTTATTGGTTTATAGTATACCGAATGAGCAAAATGGCTATTTCTGAACGTTAGAAACAAATAATATAGTTTTTCTGCATTTATAATATGAAGCTGATGTAAAATATCAAAAATTCTTTATTTTGCAAAGCAATGTAATCAGTTTGACATAATTCACATATATTGAACCTGTGGTACACACACACACAATAAAACTTACATTCAGAAAATTTTTTGCAGTTAAGAAATATTTTCAAGTGTAGTTGATTTACAATGTTGTGGGTTTTTAAAATACATGTTTATTGGAGTATAATTGCTTTATAATACTGTATTAATTTCTGCTTTACAGCAAAGTGAATCATCTATATGTATACATATATTCCCCACATCCCTCCCTCTTGAGCCTCCCTCTCACACTCCCTATCCCACCCCTCTGGGGGACATAAAGCACCGAGCTGATCTCCCTGTGCTATGAGGCAGCTTACCACTAGCTATTTTACATTTGGTAGTGTATATATGTCAGTGCTACTCTCTCACTACGTCCCTGTCTCCCCTTCCCCCCTGTGTCCTTAAGTCCGTTCTCTACGTCTGTGTCTTTATTCCTGCCCTGTCACTAGGTTCGTCAGTACCATTTTTCTAGATTCCATATATATGTGTTAGCATACGGTATTTGTTTTTCTCTTTCTGACTTACTTCACTCTGTATGACAGATTCTAGGTCCAACCACCGCACTACAAATAACTCAATTTTGTTCCTTTTTATGGCTGAGTAATACTCCATTGTATAGATGTGCCACATCTTCTTTATATATTCATCTGTCGATGGACATTTAGGTTGCTTCTATGTCCTGGCTATTGTAAATAGTGCTACAGTGAACATTATGGTACATGTATCTTTTTGAATTATCGTTTTCTCCAGGTATCTGTCCAGTAGTGGGATTGCTGTGTCATATGGTAGTTGTATTTTTAGCTTTTAAGGAATCTCCATACTGTTCTCCATAGTGGCTGTATCAGTTTACATTCCCACCAACAGTTCAGGAGGGTTCCCTTTTCTCCACACCCTCTGCAGCATTTATACATTGTTGTATTAATTTCTGCTGTGCAGCAAAGTGATTCAGTTTTATATATATATATAGATATTAAACTAAGAGAGGTTTCAGCTTCAATTCACCGGAAGCATTGCCACCAAACAACAGTTAGCCTGTCCTTTGCTGCTTTACAGCCTGGCATCAACTTTTCCTCCTTACTGATGTAACATCGGTCTGGCATCCTCTTCCAGTACAGTTGTGTCTCATCCACATTAAAAACCTGGTTGGGTAAATACACACCATCATCAATAATTTCTCAAAGTGTTTCTGGATGTTCCTGGACAGCTACCCTATCTGCACTTGCTGCCTCTCCACTTACTTTTACATTGTGAAGGTTGGCTCTAGCCTTGAACCGATGAAACCAGCCATGGTTGGCATTAAAAGATGTGCCCTCTGATTCTTTGCCGTGTTTCTTCTTCAAGTCTTCATAAAGGCTTTTAGCTTTCTCTTGAATCAGCGTTAAGTTGAGCAGGACTCAGCGCTGATGTTGATCCTGCATCCGCACACTGAGAAGTTTCTCCATCTCCTCCATCACTTTTCCATGCTTCTTCGATATTTTGTCAACATCATCGGCACAGCAGACTTCACATGTTCCATGATCTTGTCCCTGTTCTTTAGATTCCTGCCAATGATTGAATGATTCATGTTATAAGAATGAGCGATGTCTAACATCTTTTTGCCTCGCTCCACTCTCTCAATTACTTTCACTTTTGTTTCCATCATTATCGCTTGCCGCTTCTTAACAGTACCAGCTACATCACCTCTGCTTTTACGCTTGCTTCCAGACATCTTGGGCTTGAAATAAAGATACTGTACTACTGTACTCTATACAGTACTGTAAAGTACACAAAAGCACAACCACATATACAGGAAGCACGCACGTGACAATGTATGCCAGACACGTGAACTAACTTACATGATTTGACATGCAAATGGACGTTTGCATCTTTGAAAGTTTGCAACTTGAAGGTTCGTATGTAGGTGACTTACCGTATTCGTACTGCCTAAGGAGAACTACCTAGGAAAACTTTGGTATGACTTATGTCAGAGAATGTTTTGCTTATGTTCTCTTCTAGGAGTTATAAGGTGTCCTATCTTATATTTAAGCATATAAGCTGTTTTGAGTTTATTTTTGTGTATGGTGTGAGGGTATGTTCTGACTTCACTGATTTGCATACGGCTCTCCAACTTTCAAAACGCCACTTGCTGAAGAGACTATCTTTTCCCCATTGTATATTCTTGCCTCCTTTGTCAAATGTTAATTGACCATAGGTGTGTGGGTTTATTTCTTAGCTCTCTATTTCCATTCCATTGATCCATGTGTCTCTTTCTGTGCCAATACCATGCGGCTTTGATTACTGTAACTCTGTAGTATTGTCTGAAGTTTAGGAGGGTTATGCCTCCTGCTTTGTTCTTTTTCCTGGGGATTGTGTTGACAGTTCTGACTTTTTATGGTTCCAGATACATTTTAGGATTATTTGTTCTAGTTCTGGGGAAAATGCCATGGGTAATTTGATAGGGATCACATTAAATCTGTAGATTGCTTTGGGTAGTATAGCCATTTTAACAGTATTAATTCTTCCCATCCAAGAGCGTGGGATGTCTTTCCATTTCTTTGAATCATCTTCAGTTTCCTTTACTAACGTTTTGTAGTTCTCAGCATATAAGTCTTTCACCTCCTTGGTGAGGTTTATTCCTAAGAATTTATTTTTTTGATGCCATTTAAAAAAGGATTGCTTGTTTACAGTTCCTTTCTGATATTTCATTGTTAGTATAAAGAAATGCAACCAGGGACTTCCCTGGTGGCTCTGTGGTTGAGAATCTGCCTGCCAATACAGGGGACATGGGTTTGAGCCCTGATGCAGGAAGATCTCACATGCCGTGGAGCAACTAAACCTGTGTGCCACAACTACTTAGACTGCACTCTAGAGCCAGAGAGCCACAACTACTGAGCCCGTGTGCCACAACTACTTAAGCCTGCGTGCCTAGAGCCCATGCTCCACAACAAGAGAAGCCACTGCAATAAGAAGCCTGCGCACCACAAGAAAGACTAGTCCCCACTGGCCACAACTAGAGAAAGCCCGTGCACAGCAATGAAGACCCAATGCAGCCAAAATAAATTTTTAAAAAAAGAAAGAAAAACCAAGAAATGCAACCAATTTATGTATGTTAATCTTGTATCCTGCTACTTTGCTGAATTTGTTTATCAGTTCTAGTAGTGTTTGTGTGGAATTTTTAGGGTTTCCTTTATATATATTATCATGTCATCACATATAATGACAACTTTACCTCTTCCCTTCCAATTTGGTTAGATTTTATTTCTTTTTCTTGTCTGATTGCTGTGGCTAGGACTTCCAGTACTATGTTGAAGAGAAGAGGTGAGAGTGGGCATCCTTGTCTTGTTCCAGATTTTAGTGGGAAGGCTTTCAGCTTATGAACATTGAGTATTATATTGGCTGTGGGTTTGTCATAAATAGCTTTTATTATGTTGAGATATGTTTCCTCTATACCCACTTTGGTAAGTGTTTTTATCATGAATGGATGTTGAAGTTTTTCAAATGTTTTTTCGCCATCTATTGAGATGATCGTTTGTTTTGTGTTTTTCCTTTGTTGACGGAGTGTATCATGTTGATTGACTTGCATATGTTGAAACAACTTTGTGACACTGGGATGAATCAAATTTGGTCATGGTGTATGATCCTCTTATGTGCTGTCGGTTTCGGTTTTCTAATATTCAGTTGAGAATTTTTGCATCTATATTTATCAAAGATATTGGCCTGCAGTTTTCTTTTTTGGTAGTGTCTTCCTCTGTGTTTTTTGTTAAAGTCTTTATTGAATTTGTGCCAATATTGCTTCTGTTTTATGTTTTGGTTTCTTGTTTGTGAGGCATGTGGGATCTTAGCTCCAAAACCAGGGATTGAACCTGCACCCCCTGCACTGGAAGGCAAAATCTTAACTGCTGGACCACCAGAAAAGTCCCCATCTGTTTTATTTTGTTTTTTTTAAGTAAATTTCTTTCTTTCTTTATTTTTGGATGCATTGGGCGTTCGTTGCTGTGCTCGGGTTCTCTCTAGTTGCGGCGAGCGGGGGCTACTCTTCCCTGTGGTGTGCAGGCTGTTCATTGCGGTGGCTTCTTTTGTTGCAGATCATGTGCTCTAGGTGCACAGGTTTCAGCAGTTGTGGCTATCAGGCTCAGTAGTTGTGGCTCGTGGGCTGTAGAGTGCAGGCTCAGTAGTTGTGGCACACAGGCTTAGTTGCTCCGTGGCATGTGGGATCTTTCCAGACCAGGTCTCGAACCTATGTCCCCTGCATTGGCAGACTGATTCTTAACCACTGTACCACCAGGGAAGTCGCCCCTCCATCTGTTTTTGATATCAGCGTGATAGTGGCTTCATAGAATGTCTTTGGAAGTATTCTTTACTCTTCAGTCTTTTCAAAGAGTTTGAGAAGAATCAGTGTAAGTTCTGCTTTGTATATTTGGTAGAATTTGCCTGTGAAACCATCTGATCCTGGACTTCTGTTGGTAGGGAGTTTTTTAAAATTACAGATTCTATTTTTTTAAAATTTTATTTATTTATTTATTTATTTATTTTTGGCTGTGTTGGATCTTCGTTTCTGTGCGAGTGCTTTCTCTAGTTTCAGCGAGCGGGGGCCACTCTTCATCGCGGTGCGTGCGCCTCTCACTATCGTGACCTCTCTTGTTGGGGAGCACGGGCTCCAGACGCGCAGGCTCAGTAGTTGTGGCTCACGGACCCAGTTGCTCCGCAACATGTGGGATCTTCCCAGACCAGGGCTCGAACCCATGTCCCCTGCATTGGCAGGCAGATTCTTAACCACTGCGCCACCAGGGAAGCCCTCTGTTTTGCTTTTAGTGATCAGTATGTTCAAGTTATCTATTTCCTCTTGATTCAGTTTTGTTCAGCTGTAAAAAAACAAAATATATTTTTAAGTTATGTTAGCACCTAAATACTTACCATGTATTAGACCACAAAAGAGTGAAGAAAAAAATATTAAAATATTTTTTCAAATACAAAAAGTATTGAAATGTTTTTAAGAAATTGGTATAATAATACTAATTACAATAATGACAAATTGTTCTGAACTTAAAGACTACTTATATCTAAGATGCATATTATATGCTTATTGTCTTATTATTTTTAAAAACATGGAATGTTTTCTCCTTTCTAATGTAGTTCTTTTATTTTACCTGTATATTGTGAAGAAAATTTAGTTGCACATAATATAAAAAATTACACTTTAATAGGAGATATTAATCCATTTACATTTACTATAGTACTGACAATACTTCGGTTTAGAGTTCCATGTCATTGAGTGCTCTTTTTTATTTATTTATTTTTTAAAAAGATTTAATTTGGGGGGCATAAATTATTTATTTATTTATTTATTTATTTTTAGCATCTTTATTGGACTATAATTGCTTTACAATGGTGTGTTAGTCTCTGCTTTATAGCAAAGTTAATCAGCTATACATATCCATATATCCCCATATCTCCTCCCTGTTGCATCTCCCTCCCACCCTCCCTATCCCACCCCTCTAAGTGGTCACAAAGCACTGAGCTGATCTCCCTGTGCTATGCAGCTGTTTCCTACTAGCTAGCTATTTTACATTTGGTAGTATATATAAGTCCATGCCACTCTCTCAC
This sequence comes from Balaenoptera borealis, assembly GCF_965194805.1. Classification (NCBI taxonomy): domain Eukaryota; kingdom Metazoa; phylum Chordata; class Mammalia; order Artiodactyla; family Balaenopteridae; genus Balaenoptera; species Balaenoptera borealis. The sequence goes on along the minus strand of NW_028123231.1, from coordinate 214,253 downwards.
TTCGTCCCAGCTTACCCTTCCCCCTCCCCATGTCCTCAAGTCCATTCTCTATGTCTGCGTCTTTATTCCTGTCCTGTCCCTAGGTTCTTCCCAACCATTTTTGCTTCTTTTTTTTTTAGATTCCACATATATGTGTTAGCATACAGTATTTGTTTTTCTCTTTCTGACTTACTTCACTCTGTATGACAGACCCTAGGTCCATCCATCTCACTACAAATAACTCAATTTCATTTCTTTTTATGGCTGAGTAATATTCCATTTTATATTGAAGATGTGCAACATCTTTTTTACCCATTCATCAGTTGATGGACACTTAGGTTGCTTCCATGTCATGGCTATTGCAAATAGAGCTGCAATGAACATTGTGGAACATGACTCTTTTTGAATTATGGTTTTCTCCAGGTATATGCCCAGTAGTGGGATTGCTGTGTCATATGGTAGTTCTATTTTTAGTTTTTTAAAGAACCTCCATACTGTTCTCGATAGTGGCTGTATCAATTTACACTCCCACCAACGGTGCAAGAGGGTTCCCTTTTTTCCACACTTCTGCAGCATTTATTGTTTGTAGATTTTTTTGATGATGGCCATTCTTACCTGTGTGTGGTGATATCTCATTGTAATTTCGATTTGCATTTCTCTAATGATCAATGATGTTGAGCATTCTTTCATGTGTTTGTTGGCAATCTGTATATCTTCTTTGGAGAAATGTCTATTTAGGTCTTCTGCCCATTTATGGATTGGGTTTTTGTTTTTTTGATATTGAGTTGCATGGGTTGCTTGTAAAGTTTGGAGATTAATCCTTTGTCAGTTGCTTCATTGGCAAATATTTTCTCCCATTCTGAGGGTTGCCTTTTCGTCTTGTTTACGTTTTCCTTTGCTGTGCAAAAGCTTTTAAGTCTCCTTAGGTCTCATTTGTTTATGTTTTTTTTTTTTAATTTCCATTTCTCTAGGAGGTGGGTCAAAAAGGATCTTGCTGTGATGTATGTCATAGAATGTTCTGCCTATGTTTTCCTCTAAGAGTTTTATAGTGTCTGGCCTTACATTTAGGTCTTTAATCCATTTTGAGTTTATTTTTGTGTGTGGTGTTAGGGAGTCTTCTAATTTCATTCTTTTACCTGTAGCTGTCCAGTTTTCCCAGCACCACTTATTGAAGAGCCTGTGATTTCTCCATTGTATATTCTTGCCTCCTTTATCAAAAATAAGGTGACCATATGTGTATGGGTTTATGTCTGGGCTTTCACTCCTGTTCCATTGATCTATATTTCTGTTTTTGTGCCAGTACCATACTGTCTTGGCTACTCTAGCTTTGTAGTATTGTGTGAAGTCAGGGAGCCTGATTCCTCCAGCTCTGTTTTTCTTCTCAAGATTGCCTTGGCTGTTCAGGGTCTTTTGTGTTTCCATACAAATTGTGAAATTTTTTTGTGCTAGTTCTCTGAAAAATTCCATTGGTAGTTTGATAGGGATTGCATTGAATCTGTAGATTGCTTTGGGCAGTAGAGTCATTTTCACAATGTTGATTCTTCCAATCCAAGAACATGGTATATCTCTGTATCTGTTTGTGTCATCTTTGATTTCTTTCATCAGTGTCTTATAGTTTGTTGAGTAAACGTCTTTTGTCTCCTTAGGTAGGTTTATTCCTAGGTATTTTATTCTTTTTGTTGCAGTGGTAAATGGGAGTGTTTCCTGAATTTCTCTTTCAGATTTTTCATCTTTAATGTATAGGAATGAAAGAGATATCTGTACATTAATTTTGTATACTGCAACCTTACCAGATTCATTGATTAACTCTAGTAGGTTTCTGGTAGCATCTTTAGGATTCTCTATATATAGTATCATGTCATCTGCAAACAGTGAGAGCTTAACTTCTTCTTTTCCGATTTGGATTCCTTTTATTTCTTTTTCTTCTCTGATTGCTGTAGCTAAAAATTCCAAAAGTGTGTGGAATAATAGTGGTGAGAGTGGGCAACCTTGTCTTGTTCCTGATCTTGGTGGAAATGGTTTCACTTTTTCACCATTGAGAACGATGCTGGCTGTGGGTTTGTCATACATGGCCTTTATTATGTTGAGGAAAGTTCCCTCTATGCCTACTTTCTGGAGGGTTTTTATCATAAATGGGTGTTTAATATTGTCGAAAGCGTTTTCTGCATCTATTGAGATGACCATATGGTTTTATCCTTCAGCTTTTTAATATGGTGTATCACATTGATTTGCATGTATTGAAGAATCCTTGCATCCCTGGGATAAACCCCACTTGATCATGGTGTATGATCCTTTTAAGGTGCTGTTGGATTCTGTTTGCTAGTATTGTGCCGTGGATTTTTGCAGCTATGTTCATCAGTGATATTGGCCTGTAGTTTTCTTTCTTTGTGACATCTTTGTCTGGTTTTGGTGTCAGGGAGATGGTGGTCTCATAGAATAAGTTTGGGAGAGTTCCTCCCTCTGCTATATTTTGGAAGAGTTTGAGAAGGATGTGTGTTAACTCTTCTCTAAATGTTTGATAGAATTTGCCTGTGAAGCCATCTGGTCCTGGGCTTTTGTTTGTTGGAAGATTTTTAATCACAGTCTCAATTTCAGTGCTTGGGATTGGTTTGTTTATAGTTTCTATTTCTTCCTGGTTCAGTCTTGGAAGGTTGTGCTTTTCTAAGAATTTGTCCATTTCTTCCAGGTTGTCCATTTTATTGGCATATAGTTGCTTGCAGTAATCTCTCATGATCCTTTGTATTTCTGCCGTGTCAGTTGTTACTTCTCCTTTTTCATTTGTAATTCTATTGATTTGAGTCTTCTCCCTTTTTTTCTTGATGAGTCTGGCTAATGGTTTATCAATTTTGTTTATCTTCTCAAAGAACCAGCTTTTAGTTTTTTTGATCTTTGCTGTTGTTTCCTTCATTTCTTTTTCATTTATTTCTGATCTGATCTTTATGATTTCTTTCCTCTGCTGACTTTGGGTTTTTTTTCTTTCTTTCTCTAATTGCTTTAGGTGTAAGGTTAACTTGTTTATTTAAGATGTTTCTTGTTTCTTGAGGTAGGATTGTATTGCTATAAACTTCCCTCTTAGAACTGCTTTTGCTGCATCCCATAGGTTTTGGGTCTTCATGTTTTCATTGTCATTTGTTTCTAGGTATTTTTTGATTTCCTCTTTGATTTCTTCAGTGATCTCTTGGTTATTAAGTAGCGTATTGTTTAACGTCCATGTGTTTGTATTTTTTACAGATTTTTTCCTGTAATTGATATCTAGTCTGATAGCGTTGTGGTCGGAAAAGATACTTGATACGATTTCAATTTTCTTAAATTTACCAAGGCTTGATTTGTGACCCAAGATATGATCTATCCTGGAGAATGTTCCATGAGCACTTGAGAAAAATGTGTATTCTGTTGTTTTTGGGTGGAATGTCCTATAAATATCAATTAAGTCCATCTTGTTTAATGCATCATTTAAAGCTTGTGTTTCCTTATTTATTTTCATTTTGGATGATCTGTTCATTGGTGAAAGAGGGGTGCTAAAGGCCCCTACTATGACTGTGTTACTGTCAATGTCCCCTTTTATGGCTGTTAGCATTTGCCTTATGTATTGAGGTGCTCCTATGTTGGGTGCATAAATATGTACAATTGTTATATCTTCTTCTTGGATTGATCCCTTGATCATTATGTAGTGTTCTTCTTTGTCTCCTGTAATAGTCTTTATTTTAAAGTCTTTTTTGTCTGATATGAGAATTGCTACTCTAGCTTTCTTTAGATTTCCATGTGCATGGAATATCTTATTCCATCCCCTCACTTTCCGTCTGTATGTGTCCCTAGGTCTGAAGTGGGTCTCTTGTAGACCACATATATACCGGTCGTGTTCTCGGAGCCATTCAGCCAGTCTATGTCTTTTGGTTGGAGCATTTAATCCATTTACATTTAAGGTAATTATTGATATGTATGTTCTTATTACCATTTTCTTAATTGTTTTGGGTTTGTTATTGTAGGTCTTTTCCTTCTCTTGTGTTTCCTGCCTAGAGAAGTTCCTTTAGCATTTGTTGTAAAGCAGGTTTGGTGGTGCTGAATTCTCTTAGCTTTTGCTTGTCTGTAAAGGTTTTAATTTCTCTGTCGAATCTGAACGAGATCCTTGGTGGGTCGAGTAATCTTGGTTGTAGCTCTTCCCCTTTCATCACTTTAAATGTGTCCTGCCAGTCCCTTCTGGCTTGCAGAGTTTCTGCTGAAAGATCAGCTGTTAACCTTATGGGGATTCCCTTGTATGTTATTTGTTGTTTTTCCCTTGCTGCTTTTAATAATTTTTCTTTGTATTTAATTTTTGATAGTTTGATTAATATATGCTTTGGAATGTTTCTCCTTGGGTTTATCATGTATGGGACTCTCTGCACTTCCTGGACTTGATTAATGATTTCCTTTCCCATATTAGGGAAGTTTTCAACTATAATCTCTTTAAATATTTTCTCAGTGTCTTTCTTTTTCTCTTCTACTTCTTGGACCCCTATATTCGAATGTTGGTGCGTTTAATGTTGTCCCAGAGGTGTCTCAGATTGTCCTCAATTCTTTTCATTCTTTTTTCTTTTTTCTGCTCTGCAGTAGTTATTTCCACTATTTTATCTTCCAGGTCATTTATCCATTCTTCTGCCTCAGTTATTCTACTATTGTTTCCTTCTAGAGAATTTTTAATTCCATTTATTGTGCTGTTCATCATTGTTTGTTTGCTCTTTAGTTCTTCTAGGTCCTTGTTAAACGTTTCTTGTCTATTCTCCATTCCAGTTCCAAGATTTGGGATCATCTTTATTATCATTACTCTGAATTCTTTTTCAGGTAGACTGCCTATTTCCTCCACATTTGTTTGATCTGGTGGGTTTTTACCTTGCTCCTTCATCTGCTGTGTGTTTCTGTGTCTTCTCATTTGGCTTTGGGGACTGTGTTTGGGGTCTCCTTTTCAGAGGCTGCAGATTCATAGTTCCCGTTGTTTTTGGTGTCTGCCCCCAGTGGCTAAGATTGGTTCAGTGGGTTGTTTAGGCTTTCTGATGGAGGGGACTGGTGCCTGTGTTCTGGTGGGTGTGTCTGGATCTTGTCTTTCTGGTGGACAGGTCCGCATCTGGTGGTGTGTTTTGGTGTGTCTGTGACCTTATTATGATTTTAGGCAGCCTCTCTGCTAATGGGTGGGCCTGTATTCCTGTCTTGCTAGTTGTTTGGCATGGGACGTCCAGCACTGGATCTTGCTGGTCTCTGAGTGGAGCTGGGTCTTAGCATTGAGAAGGGTACCTCTGGGAGAGCTTTCGCTATTTGATATGACAAGGTGCCGGAGGTCTCTGGTAGACCAATATCCTGAACTCGGCTCTCCCACCTCAGAGGCACAGGCTTGACACCCGGCTGGAGTACCAAGACCCTGTCAGCCACATGGCTGGGGGTGAGAGCAAGAGGTAGCTTTGGTATATCTCAAAGACCACCAATGAGAATCACTGACCATTTTCTCTCCAGAAGTGAAGAAAACAAAATTCAGACTTTGGCTTGTCAACCACTTTGGTAGCCAATCTCCAAGATGGCCCTAATTATCCCCTAATTATCTCCCAGTCTTCATGTACCTGTGTGGCTCCTCGCACTTGAAAAGGTTTGACTGTTTAACTAATAAGAAATTGCAGAAATGACAAAGTGCAGCTTCCAAAGTTATAAAAGACATTGCAGCTTCTGCTTTGGTTTCTGCTAGATCACTCATCCTGGGGTAAGCCAGCTGCCATGTCATGAGGACACTCAAGTAGCCCTAAGGAGAGATCCATGTGGCAAGGAACTGAGGCCTCTTACCTACAGCCACGTGAGTGAGTCATCTCAGAAGTCAAAAGATTTAATTTTATTTATTTTTGGTTGCGTTGGGTCTTCGTTGCTGCACAGGGTTTCTCTAGTTGTGTCAAGCAGGGGTTACTCATCATTGTGGTGCGAGGGTTTCTCCTTGTGGTGGTTTCTCTTGTTGTGGAGTATGGGCTCTAGGTGCATGGGCTCCAGTAGTTGTGTCATGCAGGCTCAATAGTTGTTGCTTGCAGGCTCTAGAGCACAGGCTCAGTAGTTGTGGCACACAGGCTTAGTTGCTCTGTGGCATGTGGGATCTTCCCAGACCAGGGATTGAACCACTGTTCCCTGCATTGGCAGGCAAATTCTTACCCACTGTGCCACCAGGGAAGTCCAGTGTGCTCTTTTTTAAACCTAGTCTGTTTTCATTATTTTCTATCGTAACGATTCTTTATTAAAGAAAAAAAATAATACTCCTTTCTACCCCTCCTCTTTGAGGATTATATATGAAGAAGTATGTCCTATTTATTAACCTCAAAGTTTCACCTTACATTTAAGAAGTAATCACAATGTCAAGTATTTAATACCTTTCACTTCCACCTTGAAAAGCATGGATATTAAAGTGCTAATATAATTACCTTCCCTAGTCTATCTTTTTTACTTTTTGTTATGTATAAAAAACAACTAAAAACATGCATGGTTTGTAAGGAAATGACAAATTTCAGAAAATTCAGCATCTGAATACGCTCTATACATAGCTTCTAGATAAAGACACAGAAAATTGCCAGATACTCAGAGGTCCCCTGGTCCCATTCTAGTGACTCCCCTTAAGGTTTAATATTGTTCTGGTATCTAACAAAAAGATAACTTTACCTGTATTTTGTATTTTATATAAATGTTATGGCACAGTAAAATCACTTTTGGATTGGGCTTTTTTATTTTATGTTGTTTGTGAATATGCCTATATGGTTGCCTGTTGTTGTGATCATGCATTGCCACTGATGCATAGGATTCCATAGTGTAAATATTTAACTATTAATTAATTTATTCCAATGTGTATTACAATATGAGTGATTTTCAGTTTGTGTCTATTGAGAACAGCACTGGTATATAAATTCTAGAACTTGAGCTTTGGTGGTGTGTGTATAAATTATTGTTCAGTATACATGTAGTAGTAAAATTTTCGAGTCATAGCTTTCTTGTATTTATCTTTTTAGATATTTCTAAATATTTTCAAAACATTTGTATGATTTTTCATCCTCAGCAGCAATGAATGTGATTCAAGGATTATACACATTCTTGTCAAACTTGATAATACTTGTCATTTTCATTTGAACTTTCTGGTTGGTGAGTGATAATTCCAGGTATCACGTTTTTGCATTTAATTGACTACTAAGAAGCCAAGCATCTTTTGATATGTTTACTTAACATTCTGTACTCTCTTTTTTGAAATATCTTTTGGTATATTTTCCCCATTTTGCTATCCCATTATCTTCTTATTGAAGACTTCTGTTTTTTTAACATCTGAAGACTTTTTATTTAAGAGTTTTTAATATATGCTTGATATGAGTTCTTCTGTCTTTCTGTCTCTCCTTCTCTTTCTTTAGATGACTGTCAGTTTTTAATGTTAATACCATCTAATTTGTTATTTTCTTCTTTATTTATTTATTTAGTCTTATTTCTATTTATTTATGTAGTCTTCTTATCTGTAGCAGAACACATTATTTATTCTAAACCACAAATATGTTTTCGTTTCTTTAATAAATCTAATTATTAAGCTTTAAAATTAAGTTAACTTTCTAAACTAAATATGTTGTATCATAGTGAGTATTAATTTTTCTATGACAGCTGAAAGGTTACATTTATTCAGAAAATGTTGTATTCAGTTTTCTTTTCATTTGCTCCTACTTCTCATTGATTCACAGTGGTAAACACCACTTCATCCATGGATCTGACTTTTCTCTGATTTCTCATGGTCATTCTCACTAATTCGTCTTGCCTCCTGAAATCTTTAGCAATCCCATTATTCCACAGAAGCAAAAACCTTCCTTGGGCCTTTTTCCTCAGAAGGTTGATTATTCCCACATTTTAAATGGGAGATTGCAATAAGTTAGGAGAAAATGCCACAAGGGTCTCTCATTTTTTTTTCACATCTTGTATCAGCCTCTGCTTGCACTCTCTGTTCAAAGATTTTTGTACAACACATTGATGGAAGATGCCAGTTGTTTCTCTCCTTGGGGAAAAGACAGATTAATTACCTGACAAATAAAATAAAGAGAGTGTCTTGCTCTGTTCAAATGTTGGACAGGATTGCTTGCATCCTAATTTAAATGTTTCAGGTGACTGAAGCTTAAGATTCCTAAGCTTTAATCCATACTTGCACCATGCACAGCACCCAGCAGGAGTGCTTTACATAACCCCATGAGACACTTGTGTGCAAGTGGAACAGATAAAAATATAAAACTATTGCTGTCTTTTTGTGCCATAAAAATGATTTTTTGTCTCATTTAAAATATTTTTTTCTAAAATCCAAAAACGTGTCAGGCTAAAATATTGTTATTTCAAATATGGTAAAATCGAAGACCCTTCAAATTTCTTTCCAGTTTTGTTGATGATGGAATGTTGTCAGAGATATGACTTCATTAAACACAATAGGTAAGATTCCTTCATAGGCCTGATTGGGGAATATGAAAATAATCCCCAGAAAAATCTGGACATTTTCTAGTTCTCAAATATTGGTTAAGATGGTAGAAAGGGCCCTTCATTGTCCTATATGTTAATGCAGATCAATTGTGAGAGGTGGGGATAAAACAAGCAGCCTAAATATCCTTTATGTTTGTTGTACTACTAGTAGAAAGAGGAAGGGTCAACATGTCACCATGGTTGATATAGCAAATAAGCTGCTTGAAACTACACAGAAACGTACCTGCTTGTATTTTCTGTGCAGTTACCCTCTCTTTTGGTGTGCCTTGATACCTCCCTCAACTTATGTACCAACTCCAGCAGCATTAAGCAGAAATCCAAAGAAATCTATTCTTTGGAATTATGAGGAAGGGAAGAGTCGAAAATTTTATAGCATACTCTATACAAGGATACACGTCACCATTCTTATCTATGTCATGCCATTCATGGAGGGTCAGTAGGTTCAGGGGATTCTGGAAGCACCAAGTTCTGTGGGGTTAATCACAGCTGCGTTCATGGGCAGTAAAAGAGAAGGGCCTTATCTTGGTCACTTTCTCAATGCTAGTAGCTACAAAAAGAAGAGGACAGCAGACATCTTAGGGAGAAGAGCCAACATTAAATGAAATGTCCTAATTACTCTAGGCAACTTCTCATGATGGCCTCCCATAGCTCCTCAAATCCCTACATACTTGCACAAGGGATAGTGTAATATTATTGGAGTGTCTGACTGCAGATTAACATTATTTTTGTTGAAAAAAATAAAAATAGGTTCAAGTGATAGGGTTTGAAAAGGGTTCACAGTGCGAGGGAAGCTATTGTAACAATGTGGACAGAACCCTTTGGATGGATTCATCATGTTTTGTTTTGTTTTGTTTTGTTTTGCTGCTTCAGAATCTGTAGTAGAGATTGGTGTGTTCCATGATGCATTCCCGCTTCTTATAAGTTTTACATGGAATACCCCATTAGGAAGAAGTGCACGTAAGGAAGATTAGTGAATCAAACTCCTCTGCCCTCTGTCAGCAGTGGGTGGAAAGGGATTTAGACCAAGTGCTTTCATCCTTTTATGTGCAAAGTTTTCACTATATGAATGATGTTTTGTTTGTTTGCAGGTCAGGAGCCTTGGTCTCAATATCCCTGTTTAAAGTGTTATCACGTGTCTGCCAGAAAGAATTGCTGATGATACTGGAAAAAATTGAGAGTTATCCTTAACAATTAAGGGTTTTGTAACAACATGGATGGGCCTAGAGATTGTTATACTGAGTGAAGCAACTCAGACACACAAAGACAGATATCATATGATATTGCTTATATGAGGAATCTAAAAAAAAAGGTACAAATGAACTTATTTACACAACAGAAAGAGTCATGGATATAGAAAACAAACTTATGGTTACCAGGGGATAAGTGGGGAAGGGATAAATTGGGAGATTGGGACTGACATATACACACTACTATATATAAAATAGATAAGTATTGATAAAGACCTGCTTTATAGCACAGGGAACTCTACTCAATGGTCTGTACTGGCATATACGGAAAAATAATCTTAAAAAAAAACAAGGGTTTGGGGATTATATAATAAATATAAATGTGCAAACCTTTAACATGAAAGGAAAAGTCAGTTAACTCTGTGGTCCCTGTTATGGTGTAAACAATTTGTACCTCTAATTTTAAAATTTTGAAACCTAGCTCCCATGTTGATGGTATTAGGAGGTGGAGTTTTGGGGAGGTGATTAGGTCATGAGGCCAGAGACCTCAAACATGGGCTTAGTGACCTAATAAATGTAGCACACAGAAGATCTTATGCCCATTCCATGATTTCATTGCCGAGCGAGAAGACCCATATTATGAACCAGAAATTGGTCGCTCGCCACACACTAAGTCAGCTGGCAACTTATTCTTTTTTAAAAAAATTAATTAGATAATTAATTAATTAATTTTTTGGCTGTGTTGGGTCTTTGTTGTGGTGTGCGGGCTTCTCATTGGGTGGCTTCTCTTGTTGCGGAGCACAGGCTCTAGGCGTACGGGTTTCAGTAGTTGTGGCTCACGGGCTCAGTAGTTGTGGCCTGTGGGCTCTAGAGCACAGGCTCAGTATTTGTGGTGCGTGGGCTTAGTTGTTCCATGGCATGTGGGATCTCCCCGGACCATGGCTCGAACTCTTGTCCCCTTTATTGGTAGGCAGATTCTTAACCACTGCACCACCAGGGAAGCCCCTGGTAATTTGTTCTTGAACTTTTCAGCCTCAGCAATTATGAGAAAACAAAAATATTCTGTTGTTTATAAAATACCAAGTCTCTCATATTTTGCTTTAGCAGTCAAAGAGCTGGCTGAGGAGAAATATCTGTGAGCTTGAAGAAATATCAAGAGAAACCTTTAAATCTCAAAAGAAAAGAGAAAATGGGCAGGAAAGAAATCAACAGAACAGAGTAATCAAGAATTGTGGAACAATGAAAAATGCTGCGACCTATACATAATGGGTATAGCAGGAGGAGAATAAAGATAACAAAGAACAGAAAATATTTTCTAAAAATGACTGAGAATCTCCCCAGATGAATGTCTGACACTAAATCCACAACATCCAAACTTAGAGGAACATACGAATAGTAAAGAAAACTGACCAATATCTCTCAGGAACATCAGTGCAAAAATCCTCAACAAAATATTACCAAATCGAATCCAACAATATTTTGAGAGAATTTTATATCATGAATGAGAGGGAATAATCCCAGGTATGCAAGGCTGGTTCAACATTCTAAAATCAAATAATTATATCCATCATATCAACACCCTAAAGACAATCATTAGCATATCAATAGATTCAGAAGCTCTTTGAAAAAATCTAACACCCATTCTTCATAAAAATTCTCAGTTAAAGAAATAGACTGGAGCTTTCTCAAGTTGATAACAAAGATTTACAGGAAACTTTTATCTTACATCATGATTAATGGTCAAAAACATGAAGCTTTTCCACTAAGTTCAGGTAAAAGCAAGGATGTCCTCTTTCATGGCTCCTTTTCCATATTTTACTTCAAGTCCTTGCTAATGCAATAAGGCATGAAAATAAATAAAACATATACAGATTGGGTAGAAAAAAATAAAAGCAACCTAAATAAAATGTGGACCAATATACTTTATGGACACCTCACCAAAGAAAATAGACACTATGCATATAAGTATACAGAAGAATAATCCAGATTACATGCTGCCATGAAAAAGCAAATTAAAAATACAATTACATACCACTATGTAACACTTAGAATGGCTAAAATGTGAACAATGACAAGAACAAATTCTGTAGGAGATGTGGAACAATAGGAAATGTCATTTGTTATTGGTGGAAATGAAAAATAATACAGCTACTTTGGTAGTCTGATTGACACTTGCTATAATATTGAACATTCCCTTACTGTATAATCCGGCAAGTGTTCTCATGGATATTTACTGAAAGTAGTTTAAAACATACTTCCAGACGAAAACCTGCATATGGATATTTATAGCACCTAATTCAATATTGCCAAAATGTGAATGAAACTAAGGTGTCCTCCAATAGGTGAATGAAATGATATAGTATTAATATATTCTGGGAATGGGATAATATTGAGCACTAAAAAAGTAAACTATCAAGCCATAAAAATAGATGGGGATTCTTATTTTCTTTTGAAATATAGGTGATTTTCTTTATTTTGTAATTTAAATTTTATTGGAGTATAGTTGATTTACAATGTTGTGTTCATTTCAGCTGCACAGCAAGTGATTCAGTTACACATATGCATATATTCATTCTTTTTCAGATTCTTTTCTGATAAAAGTATTCTCAGAATATTGAGTAGAGTTCCCTGTGCTATACAGTAGGTCCTTGTTGCTTATCTATGTTATATATAGTAGTATTCGTATGTTTACCCCAAGTTCCTGATTTATCCCTACCCCCCACCTTTCCCCTTTGGTAACCATAAGTTTGTTTTCCAAGTCTGTGAGTCTGCCTCTGTTTTGCAAGTTAGTTCATTTGTATCAATTTTTAGGTGCCACCTAGAAGTGGTATCATACAATATTTGTCTTACTCTGTCTGACTTACTTCACTTAGTACAATCATCTCTAGGTCCATGCAAGTGACTGCAATTGGCATTATTTTCTTCTATTTTATGACTGAGTCATATTCCATTATATATATGTATCACATATTCTTTACCTATATTCATATGTTGATGGACATTTTGGTTGCTTCCATGTCTTCGCTATTGTAAAGAGTGTTGCAGTGAACATTGGGGAAGATGTGTCTTTTCGATTTATGCTTTCCTCCAGATATGCGCACAGGAGTGAACTTGCTGGATCATCTGGTAGCTCTATTTTATTTTATTTTATTTCATTTCATTTCAATTTCAATTTTTTTGGAGAAGAGTTGATTTACAATGTTGTGTTACTTTCTGCTGCACAGCACAGTGAAGCAGTTATACATATATCCAATCCTTTTTGGAGTCCCTTCCCATACAGGTCATTACAGAGTATTGAGTAGAGTTCCCTGTGCTATACAGCAAGCCCTTATTTGTTTTCTCTTTTATATATAGTGGTGTGTATATGTCAATCCCAATTTCCAATTTATCCCTGCCACCTCCCCTTACTCTGGTAACCTCCATTCTGTGCTCCATAGTGGCTATTACCAATTGGCATTGCCACCGATAGCATAGTATTGGTGGCGCAGTGGTTAAGAATCTGCCTGCCATTTCAGGGGTCACAGGTTCGAGCCCTGGCCCGGGAAGACCTCACATGTCACAGAACAAGTAAGCCCGTGCACCACAACTACTGAGTCTGCACTCTAGAGCCCACGAGCCACAACTACTGAAGCCTGTGTGCCTAGAGCCTGTGCTCCACAACAAGAGAAGTCACCGCAAAGAGAAGGCTTTGTACCACAACGATGAGTAGCCCCCGCTTGCTGCAGCTAGAGAAAAGCCACATGCAGCAATGAAGACCCAACGCAGATTAAAAAAAAATAATAATAAGTAGTAGGTTTCTCTTTTTCCCACACCATCTGAAGCATTTCGTGTTTGTAGACATTGTGATGATGGCTATTCTGAGTGGTTCCAGGTGATACTTCTTTGTACATCTGATTTGCATTTATCTAACATAAAGCAATGGTGAGCATCTTCATATGTGCTTTTTTTTTTGAACAGTGTGAGTAAAATTTAGCCCTTGAAAAAGGGTTATTGAAAGGTTGCCTTGTTTTGAAGTCTATTTCGATTACCTACCCTAAGACATTTTTTGAGGGCTGTTGTCATTTACAGCTCCCCAGGCATTGTGAATATGAAGTGCCTATAAGGTCCAGTTTTTAGAGTTGTTGTTATGGGAAACAGAAGGCGGCAGGATTTCTACTGTCCCTGTCTGGTTGCTGACACAACCTTAGATGTAGGGAAAGTCCTGTTCCTGGGTTTTAAATTAGAGTGGAATGTGCCTGACCAAACATGTAAGGGCTTCTGTCCCATTCCTTCTTCCCCCTTACCCTTCATCCCCCGAACAAATACAAACCCCTGCAAAATCACCTGTTGAGGGTGCTGTCTTGCAGAGTGGGATGACCCTAATGAAGAAGTCTGGAGGTCGGAACCCAAACACCAGGATATGTTGAGACCAGGTGATTTTCCAAGTGTCATCCAGCCCAGAGAGTCCACCATCCTTTGGGTGTCAGAGGGTTGATTTAGTAGTATGAGGGCACACTTAGATCTGGAGATTGTGATCCCATGCAGAGGGGACCAGGTACTACATGTTCAAGGGGGGTGAATTAGCTGGCATATCCTCCTGAGGTCCTCAGGCCCACAACAGTCCAGTCTTGGGACCAAATTGGGTCTGTGTCCAGGGATGTGACACTAGCACGTTCACCGCGACTAAACGAATTTAGTGATCATTTTTCTTTTCTGTAATTTAATTTTAAATTTATAATGGAGTATAGTTGATTTACCATATTGTGTTCATTTTTGACATACACCAACATGATGCATTTATACAGAGATGACTATATATTCTTTTTAGAATTATTTTCCCATTGAGGTTACTAAAGGGTGTTGAGAAGAGTTCCAAGTGCTCTACAGCGGGTCCATGTTGATTACAAGTTTTCTCTCTGTAAATATGTATATACTAACTCCAACCTCATGATTTATGCCTCCAACACACCTTTCCAGTTTGGTAACCATAAGTTTGTGTTCTAAGTCTGGGACTCTGTTTCTGTGTTGTAAGATAGTACCTTTCTATCAATTTTTAGATTCCACCGATAAGTAATATCATATGATATTTTTCATTGTCTGATTTATGACACTTAGTATGAATGTATCTAGGTCCTTCCGAGTGGCTGCAAATGGCCTTATTTCATTCATTTCATGGCTGAGTAATATTCCATTGTACATATCTACCATAATTTCTTTATCCATTCTTCCTTCCAAGGACTTTTAGGTAGCTTCCAAGTAGAGGCTCTTGTAAACAGGGCTGCATAAATTTTGGAATGCCTGGGTCCTGTCAATTTACGTTTTTTCCAAGATACAGGCCCAGGAGTGGTATCGCCATATGCTCTGAAGCTCTGGTTTTTAGATTTTTAAGGAATCACCACCCACTTCTCCAGAGTGGCTGTTAGCAATTTACATTCCCACCATCAGCTTGTCAGGGTTCCCTTTTCTGCACACCCTGTCCTGCATTTCAGGTTTTACACTTTGTGAGGTTGGCCATTCTGACTGGTGCGAAGTGATATCTCTTTGTAGTATTAATTGACATTGTCCACCTGTTTTGTTGGTCAAAAATGGAGTAAGGGTTTTTCCTGAATATATTAAGGAATAACGCATACGGCCTTTTTGGCAAACTGCATCATTGGCGATGTTCAGCAGCTTTGCGTGTGCTTTAATGGCGAGTGCAAACTACCTCTTGAAATTCCTTTCCTGCAATTCTGCCTTGCTTACAAGGCCTTTAGGAATACTTGGCTGAAGAAATGGCTCCATCAGAGGTGTCAATTACAACCCTGCATGTTTGTGAATTGCAGTGCCCCGGAGCACCGGTTTTCAACTTGTTGTTTAGGGAAGCAGACACAAAGGGGCAGGATTTCTACAGACCCATTCCGGTTACTGGGGCACCTGAAGGATAGGGAAATTCTTCTTCCAGATTAGGAAACTAGAGTGGCATATGCCTGTCCAAACATCTAAGGCTTGTGTCTCATTCCATCCCCCCATTCCCCTTCTTCACCGGAAAATTCCAAGCCGTGAAAAACTGGCTGTTGAGTGTGCTGCCTTCCCAAAGTGGGGAGGCTCTAAGGAAAGGAGCTGGGGAACCCGAATACCAGGAGAAGTGGAGATGGGGTGACTTTTCCAAACTCTTCCCGATCAGACGGTGTACCATCCTCTGGATGTCCCATGAATGTTTTAGCTGTAGGAAGGGTCCCCTGCACCTGGAGATATGGGACCCATGGAATGGGGACCAGGCAGTATTACTCTAAAAGTGTTGCATTTGCTGTCCCATCCTCACGAAGCCTCTCAGACCAACGAGTGTAGAACCTTGGGTCCCATCCAGCTCTGTGTCTAGATGTGGTCAGTCCAGGTTGCATCACAGCCCTTGAACAAATTTTGTAAGAATTTCTCTCTCTCTCACTGTCTTTTTTTTTTTTGTTCTTGTTATTTAATTTTATAATGGGGTATAGCTGATTTTCAATACTGTGTTTCTTCCTGCTCTGCATCTATCCACTTGATTCACTTAAAGAGAGACATCAATAAATTGTTTTACAGATTCTTACCAGTCTTATATATCCTTTTCCGGTGACAACAGTGTGCTGAGTCCAGCTCGTTGAGCTATACAGTAGGTCCTGTCGAATACCTATTTTGTTTATGGAACTGTATCTATGCTAATTTCAACCTCCTGGTTTATGCATCACCCCACCCCACCTTTCTTCTTTAGCAGCCGTAAGTGTGTTTTCTAAATGTGTGACTGTTTCTGTATTGTAATTGAGTTCATGTGTAGCCATTTTTAGATACTATCTGTAAGTGATACCTTATGGTAAGTCTCTTTTTATGTCTGACTTAGGTCACTTAGAATGATCGTACCTCAGTCTCCACGAGTTGCTGCAATTGGCCTTATTTCATTGATTTAATTGCAGAGTAATGTTCCATTGTACAGAAGTACCACATCTTCGTTATCCATTTATTGCTTCCAAGGACATGTAAGTTGTACCCAAATCGAGGCATTTCTAAACAGAGCAGCACTAAACGTATGGGGTGCCTGTGTCCTGTCGATTTTTGGTTTTCCCAAGATATGCGGCGAAGAGTGGAAGAGATGTATGCTCTGTAGCTCTGTATTTTAGACGTTTTAGGGAACACCATAGACTTCTCCAGAGTGGCCGTTGGCTATTTACATCCCCGTCATCAGCGAAACAAAGCTCCCTCTTCTCCATGGCCTGTCCAGCATTTTTGCTGTCTACACTTTTCCAGGATGGACTTTTGATGAATGCGAAGTGATACTTCTTTGTAGTATGGATTTGCATTGCCCGCTTGTTTGATTGGCCAAAAAGGACGTATGCGTTTTTTTCTGAATATATTTATTTTTATAATGGGGTTTAGCGGATTTTCACT
Organism: Balaenoptera borealis; assembly: GCF_965194805.1. NCBI lineage: Eukaryota > Metazoa > Chordata > Mammalia > Artiodactyla > Balaenopteridae > Balaenoptera > Balaenoptera borealis. The sequence goes on along the minus strand of NW_028123231.1, from coordinate 197,223 downwards.
GCTGTGTTTATGCCGCTTTACACCCACTTGATTCATTTACAGGGAGAAGTCAATACATAGGTTTTAAGATTCTTACTAGTCAGATATATTCTTGTGCGATGAATAGGGGGAGTTGAGTCCAGTTCACTGAGCAAGGAGTAGGTCTTGTCTATAACACATTTGGTTTATGGAACAGTATCTGTGCTAATTTCAAACCCTTGTTTTATGCATCACCCCACCTCACCTTTCCCGTTAAGCAGCCATAGTGTGTTTTCTAAATGTGTGACTCTCTTCTGTTTTGTAATACAGTTAATGTGTAGCGATTTTTACATGCCCTCCATAAGTGATATCTTATGATGTGTCTTTTTCTGTGTGACTTATTTCACTTAGAATCATCGTACTTAAATCCACTCATCATGCTGCTACTAGCCTTATGACATTGATTTCATGGCTGAGTGATATTCCATTGTACATAAGTAGCACAACTTCTTTATTACATTTTTCTCTTTCCTGGGATATTTAAGGTGTACCGAAGTGGAGGTTCTTGTAAACAAAGCAGCCCTAAACTTTGGGGTGCCTGTGTCTTGTTGATATTTAGTTTTCCCTATTTATACGCCCATGAGTGGAAGTGCCCTATGCTCTCTAGCTGTGTCTTTTAGATGTTTTGGGAAACACCATACACTTCTCCAGAGTGGCCGTTGGCAATTAACATCCCGCCCATCAGCGTAACAAGGCTCCCATTTCTCCCTGGCCTGTCCTGCATTTCTCGTTTTTACACTTTTTTAGGATGGCCATTTTGACCGCTGGGAAGTGAGACTTCTTTGTAGCACTGATTTGCATTTCCCGCTTGCTTGGTTGGCCCAAAAGCACGTATGCGTTTTTTCCTGAATATATTCAGGAAAAAACGCATACGCCCTTTTTGGCCAAGTGCATCATTGTCAACGTTTTGCCGCTTTTCACGTGCTTTAAAGGCGATTCGAATCTACCTCCTGAAATGTGTTTCCTGCAATTCTGCCTTACTTTCAAATCCTCTTCGTTGCCTTCCCTCAATATATTTTTGGACGATAGTTATCATTTGTAACTCTGCAGGTTTGTGCATTGTAGTGTCACTGAGCTCCATTTTTCAACTCGCTTTTTTGGGAGCTGGCCGCAAAACCGCAGGATTGCTTCGGGCCCTATTCTGGTTCCGGGGGGGCAAGCTCAGCCTGTGGTTAATTCTTCTTCCTAATGGGAAATTAAAGTGACCTATGCCTCTCCCTACAGCTAGCGCTAGTCTCTCATTGGTTCCCCCTCTTCCCGTTCATCCTCAGGACAAATTGCAACCTGTACGAAACAGGAGCTTAAAGGTGCTGATTCTCCAAGTGGGGAGATTGTTAGGAAAGCGGCTGGAATGGCGAACCCGAGCACCAGGAGATAAGAAATGAGGTGCGTTTTAGAAAGCTTTCCCGATCACATGGTGTACCATTCTCTGGGTTTCCTATGCATGTTTTGGCTGTAGGAAGATTCCCTTTAACCCAGAGATTTGGGACGCATGGAATGGGTCCCACGCAGTATTACTTTAAAGGGTCTGCATTTGCTCACCCAACCTCACCAAACCTCGCAGCCCCAAGAGTGTCCAGCCTTAAGTCTCATTCAGCTGTGGACCTCGATATGGTCAATCCAGGTTGCATCACAGCCCCTGAAATAATTTTGTAAGAATTTCTCTCTCTTTCACTGTCTTTGTTTTTTTTTTTTTGTAATTTATTTTTATAATGGGGATTAACTGATTTTCACTGCTGTGTTTATGGCACTTTACACCCACTGGATTCACTTACAGAGAGATATCAATATATAGGTTTTCAGATGCTTACTAGTCAGATATATTCTTGTGTGGTGAATAGGGGGTGTTGAGTCCAGTTCACTGAGCAAGGAGTAGGTCTTGTCTATTATATATTTGGTTTATGGAACGGTATCTGTGCTAATTTCAAACCCTTGTTTTATGCATCACCCCACCTCACCTTTCCCGTTAAGCAGCCCTAGTGTGTTTTCTAATTGTGTGACTCTGTTCTGTTTTGTAATTCAGTTCATGAGTAGCGATTTTTACATTCCCTCTATAAGTGATATCTTATGATAACTGTCTTTTTCTGTGTGACTTATTTCACTTAGAATCATCGTACCTAAATCCACTGATCATGCTGCTGCTAGCCTTATGACATTGATTTCATGGCTGAGTGATATTCCATTGTACATACGTACCTCAACTTCTTTATCCATTTTTCTCTTTCCTGGGATATTTAAGGTGTACCGAAGTGGAGGTTCTTGTAAACAGAGCAGCCGTAAACTTTGGGGTGCCTGTGTCTTGTTGATTTTTAGCTTTCCCTATTTATACGCCCATGAGTGGAAGTGCCCTATGCTCTCTAGCTGTGTCTTTTAGATGTTTTGGGAAACACCATACACTTCTCCAGAGTGGCCATTGGCAATTTACATCCCGCCCATCAGCGTAACAAGGCTCCTATTTCTCCCTAGCCTGTCCTGCATTTCTGGGTTTTACACTTTTTTAGGATGGCCCTTTTGCCCGCTGGGAAGTGAGACTTCTTTGTAGTGCTGATTTGCATTTCCCGCTTGCTTGGTTGGCCAAAAAGGGCCTTTGCATTTTTTCCTGAATATGTTCAGGAAAAAACGCATACGCCCTTTTTGGCCAAGTGCATCATTGTCAACGTTTTGCCGCTTTTCATGTGCTTTAAAGGACATTCGAATCTACCTCCTGAAATCTGTTTCCTGCAATTCTGCCTTACTTTCACATCCTCTTCGTTGCCTTCCCTCAATATATTTTTGGACGATAGTTATCATTTGTAACTCTGCAGGTTTGTGCATTGTAGTGTCACTGAGCTCCATTTTTCAACTCGCTTTTTTGGGAGCTGGTCGCAAAAAGGCAGGATTGCTTCAGGCCCTATTCTGGTTCGGGGAAGCAGGCTGAGCCTATGGTTAATTCTTCTTCCTGATGAGAAATTGGAGTGAGCAGTGCCTGTCCGAATAGCTAGAGCTAGTCTCTCATTGGTTCCCCCTCTTCCCATTCATCCTCAGGACAAATTGCAACCTGTATGAAACAGGAACTTAAAGGTGGTGATACTCCAAGTGGGGAGATTGTTAGGAAAGCGGCTGGAATGGCGAACCAGAGCACCAGGAGATGAGAAATGAGGTGCGTTTTAGAAACCTTTCCCGATCACACGGTGTACCATCCTCTGGGTTTCCTATGCATGTTTTCGCTGTAAGAAGATTCCCTTGAACCTGGAGATTTTGGGCCCATGGAATGGGTACCACGCAGTATTACTTTAAAGGGTCTGCATTTGCGCACCCAACCTCACCAAACCTCGCAACCCGACGAGTGTCCAGCCTTATGTCTCATTCAGCTGAGGGTCTAGATATGGTCAATCCAGGTTGCATCACAGCCCCCGAACGAATTTTGTAAGTATGTCTCTCTCTTTCACTGTCTTTATTTTTTTGGAATTTATTTTTATACTGGGGTTTATCTGATTTTCAATGCTGTGTTTATGCTGCTTTACACCCACTTGCTTCTCTTACTTAGAGATATCAATACATAGGTTTTAAGATTCTTACTAGTCAGATATATTCTTGTGCAGTGAATAGAGGGTGTTGAGTCCAGTTCATTGAGCAAGGAAGAGGTCTTCTCTATCACATATTTGGTTTATGGAACGGTATCTGTGCTAATTTCATACCCTTGTTTTATGCATCACCCCACCTCAGCTTTCCCGTTAAGCAGCCCTAGTGTGTTTTCTAAATGTGTGACTTTGTTCCGTTTTGTAATTCAGTTTATCTGTAGCGATTTTTACATTCCCTCTATAAGTGATATCTTTTGAAAGGTGTTTTTTTCCGTGTGACTTATTTCACTTAGAATCTTCGTACCTAAATCCACTCATCACGCTGCTACTAGCCTTATGACATTGATTTCATGGCTGAGTGATATTCCATTGTACATACGTACCTCAACTTCTTTATCCATTTTTCTCTTTCCTGGGATATCTAAGGTGTACCGAAGTGGAGGTTCTTGTAAGCAGAGCAGCCCTATACTTTGGGGTGCCTGTGTCTTGTTGATTTTTAGTTTTCCCAATTTATACGCCCATGAGTGGAAGTGCCATATGCTCTCTAGCTGTGTTTTTTCGATCTTTTAGGAAACCCCATACTCTTCTCCAGAGTGGCCGTTGGCAATTTACATCCCACCCATCAGCCTAACAAGGCTCCCTTTTCTACTTGGCCTGTCCTGCATTTCTGGTTTTTACACTTTTTTAGGATGGCCCTTCTGACCGCTGTGAAGTGAGACTTCTTTGTAGTGCTGATTTGCATTTCCTGCATGCTTGAGTGGCCTAAAAGGGCCAGGAGGGAGAAGGGAAGGAGTTTCAAGGAGAAGGACAGAGAGCAGGAGAAGGAGGGGGGTGAGGGAGAGAGAGGGGGGCGTGGGATAGAGGGAGGGAGGGAAAGACAAAGATATCTCTCCCTCACTCCCTCTATCCGTCTCTCCCTCGCTCCCTCTCCTCCCTCTCACTGTCCCTCCAGCTCTCCCTCTCCCTCCGTCTCTCCATCTCCCTTACTCCCTCCCAGAGATGGAGAGATGTAGGGAGAGGCAGAGACAAGGGAGAGGGAGAGAGGGAGAGAGAGGGGAGAGAGTTAGAGAGGGAGAGAGAGAGAGGTCTCTTCCTTCCTCTCTTTCCCTGTCTCCTCCTTCTCTCCCTCTCTCCCTCTTCCCTCTCCCTCTCCCTCTCTCCCCCCTCCCTCTCCCCGTCTCTCTGGTCTCTGCCTCTCCCTCCATCTCTCCCTCTCTGGGAGCGAGTGAGGGAGCGGGAGAGACGGAGGGAGAGGGAGAGACAGAGGGAGGGAGAGGGAGAGGGAGGGAGAGAGGAAGGGAAAATGCGAGGGAGGGAGAGGGAAGGAGGGCAAGATGTCTCTCCCTCTCCCTCTCCCTCTCCCTCCACCTCCCTCTCTCCCTCTCCCTCCCTTCCTCTTCCTTTCCTAGAGCGAAGGAGGGAGAGGGAGAGACAGAGGAAGAGGAGAGGGAGGGAGCGAAGGAGAGGGAGAGTCGGAGAAGGAGTTAGGGAGAGGGAAAAGGAGAGAGGGTGCCTGCTTCCCTCTCTGTCTCCCTCCCTCCCTCCCTCTCCGTGTCCCTCTCTCCCCCCTCTCCCTCTCCCTCTGTCTCTCCTTCTCTGGGAGGGAGAGAGGGAGAGGAAGAGGGAGGGAGAGTGAGAAGGAGGGAAAGTGATGGAGGGAGGGAGAGGGAGAGAGGGATAGAGGGAGGGAGGGAGAGATGTCTCCCCCCTTTCTCTCCTTCTCCCCCTCCCTCTCCTGCTCTCTCTCCCTCTCCCTCCACCTCCTTCCCTCTCCAGAGAGGGAAGGAGGTGGAGGGAGAGGGAGAAGGAGGGAGGGAGGGAGAGGGAAAGAGGTAGAGGCAGAGCGGAACAGGGAAACAAGGACTGGGAAACAGGCACAGGGAGAGGGAGGGAGAGAGGGAGAGAGGAGAGGGAAGAGGGAGGTGAAAGAAGGAGAGGAAAGAGGCAGAGGGACAGAGGGAGAGAGAAGAGGGAGAGGGAAGAGGGAGAGGGAGAGGGAGCGAGGGAGAGGAAAGAGAGAGAGGGAGAGACAGATGGAGAGAAAGAGAGGGAGAGAGAGGGAGAGGGAGAGGGAAAGAGGGAGAGGAAGAGTGGAACAGGGAAAGAGGGACAGGGAGAGAGGGAGGGATAGAGGGAGGAGAGGAAGCAGGGAGAAAAGAGAGAAAGAACACACCATCTACACTTCTGTCAAATGACACCGGGGATCCTTACACAACCAGGAGAAAATAACACAGGGAGGCTCTTTCTCAGCTGGAACTGGAACTGCAGACGGGGCCAAACACCACCAGGCTGGCCACACGTGTCCAGCCGCCGCTCCAGCCCCGTCAGCCGTGAGTCCGGTCACCAGGGCTCTGAGTGTCTGCTCCAGGGAGCTGGGGTTCACCCCCTCACACGGGAGGCTGGGCCAAGAGAGCAGGGCCCCGGGCTGGACACATAGGGGGAAACGCATCCCCACAGGACAGCTTGGGTAAGCAGATTCAGCTGCCAGATTCTAGAGGCCCGGGACCACCCTGTGGCCCGTGAAACCCAGGAGCCACGAGGGTCTTGCATCGTGATTCCTGTCCATTGGACTGTAAAGTTTATGTAGGGAATCTTGGAAACAGTGGTAACAAGGCTGAATTGGAACGAGCTTTAGGCTATTATGGACCACTCTGAAGTGTGTGGGGTGCTAAAAACCCTCCCGGCTTCGCTCTCGTTGAATGTGAAGATCCCCGAGATGCAGCCGATGCTGTCCGAGAACTAGATGGGAGAACACTAGGTGGCTGCCGAGTAAGAGTGGACCTGTCGAATGGGAAAAGAGAAGTCGAAATCATGACTGCCTCATTCTTGGGGTCGTCGCCCTCGAGATAATTATGGGAGGAGGAGTCGTCCACCTCCCACACATCTCCAAGATGGAGAGCCTTCTCCGTCAGCCAGAGCAGGTCCCTTTCTAGATATAGGAGAAGAGAGAGATCCCTGTCCCAAGAGAGAAATCACAAGCCGTCCCGATCTTTCTCTAGGTCTTCTAGCCGATCTAGGTCAGATGAAAGGAAATAGAAGACCACTTTGCAAGAGGAGTGGTGTACAGGCAATAACTTCATTTGGCAGGAGTATGTACAGAAAATTCAAGTTTTGTTTGAGACTTCCGAAGCTTGGTGCACTTTTTAAATGTTTTAGTTGTTCACATTTGTTTGTCTCTTGGGACAGTGACACATAAAGGTGTCATTCTCTATGGTTTGAAATGGGTCCTGTGAGGCATGTAATATGAAGAATTGTTACCTTACAATGTTCCCTTAAGCAAAATTGAATTTGCTTTGAATTTTTGGTCTTGCCTAGACTGATAATAAAACTCTAACTCCTGCCCACCTAAAGTGTGATGTTTACTATTATGGAAACAACACTGGCAAACGTTGAAAAGACTTTCTGTAGCTGGGATATGGTATGCAGCTGTAGTTAAGCAAGCAGTCTTTAAAAGGTGCTGTGAACCCAAGCCAGCAGGTAAAAATGAAAGCCGCACCCTTACCCTAGATTAGAGGTTTAAAAATTCCACTAGTCTTCACACCGGACAAGAGGTTGTCCAGGGAGTTTAAAATCTAAGAAGTTTCAAGGAAGTTAGTTTACCTTTGAGTTAGGTCATACGTCCCCTCTGTGATTGCTGTACATGAATACATAGCTCTTTGTAATATTTTTTGGAAATTTGAGATTATCAAGATACCAATGTCCTGCCAGATTTAGAGTATATTGTAGAGCTGAACTTTGAGTTACTGTGCAATTTTTTTTTTCATGCTGTCATTTGTAATATGTTTTGTGAGAATCCTTGGGATTAACGTTTTGGTTGCAAAAGAAAAAAAGAAAAGAAAAGAATCCGCCTGCCAATGCAGGGGACACAGGTTCAAGCCCTGGTCCGGGAAGATCCCAGGTGCCGCAGATCAACTAAGCCCGTGGGCCACAACTACTGAGCCTGCACTCTAGATCCTGGGAGCCAGAACTACTGAGCCCCCGTGCCACAACTACAGAAGCCCACACGCAACGAAGACCCAACGCAGCAAGAAAAAAAAGACGATACTGGCCAGGTGATCAAGGGTAAAATCGTTTGTCATAAGTCCCGTTGATGGTGTGTATCCTTGATGTGACCTGAGGAGAATGGCATTTTTATCTCTGTCTGGGTCTTCCTCCCCAAACCCCATAACTCCAGACCAACCATAAGAAAACATCAGAAAACAAACAGACAAACAAATTGAGGGACAAAACACCTGACCAGTCCTCCTCAAAACTTTCAAGGTATCAAAACCCAGCGACGTCTGAGAAATGTCACAGCCCAGAGGAGACTGGGACAGAAAAAGGATGTTAGGGGAACACTAGGGAAATTCTAATAAAGTGTGGACTTTAGTTAATAACAATGTATCCATCTTGGTTCCTTAGTTGGATAAACATGTCACACTAAGGTACTAATGAGTTGGAAATAGGGGTACTGGGTCAGGGTCCACGGCACTCTGTACACTCTGTACAGATCTTTGCAACTTTTTTGTAACTCTAAGCTCTTGTGAAATTAAGCGAGTACTGAACAGAGCTAAGAATGTTATTTCCCTGATTTGAACATGCCTGAGTTTCTTTTCATGGTCACATTTTTGCTATTTGGATGTGTCTTGGAATCAGTAGCAAAGGAGAGTTGCCAGCCCCTGGGAAGATGTGGGTGGTTCGCAGGTGGCTTGCTCTGGAGCTGAAGACCACGGTGGGAAGTCTGCAGCCTCGGGCTGCACTTAGAAACATGGGAGGGGATGGGCCAGCTCAGTTAGGGATGGAACCTATAAATAAAACTTTTTTCTTTTCCGTTATGGCTTATCACAGGATACTGAATATAGTTCCCTGTGCTAGACAGTAGGACGTTGTAGTTTATCCATCCTATATTTAATAGTTTGCATCTGCTAACCCCAAACTCCCAATCCAACCCTCCCTCACTGTTTCTCCCCCTTGGCAACCACAAGTCTGTTCTCTATGTCTGTGAGTCTGTTTTTGTTTTGTAGACGCGTTCATTTGTGTCGTATTTTAGATTTCACATATAAGTGAGATCATATGATATTTGTCTTTCTCTTCTGACTTACTTCACTTAGTATGATAATCTCTAGGTCCATCCACGTTGCTGCAAATAGCATTATTTCATTCTTTTTATGGCTGAATAAGATTCCATTGTATATATGTACCACATCTTCTTTATCCATTCATCCATCAGTGGACATTTAGGTAGCTTCCATGTCTTGGCTACTGTAAATAGTGCTGCAATGAACGTTGGGGTGCATGTATCTTTCTTTCTTTCTTCTTTCCTTCTTCCTTTCTTCCTTTCTTTCTTTCTCTCTCTCTCTTTCTCTTTCTTTCTTTCTTTCTTTCTCTCTCTTTCTCTCTTTCTCTCTTTCTTTCTTTCTTTTTTCTTTCTTCTTTTATTGTCACACGGCATGTGAGATCTTAGTTCCCTGACCAGAGATGGAACCCACGCCCCCTGCACTGGAAGCATGGATTCTTAACCACTGGACCACCAGGGAAATGCCAGGGGTGTATGTATAGTTTTGAATTAGAGTTTTCTCCGGATCTATGCCCGGGAGTGGAATTGTGGGACCCTATGGCAGCTGTATCTGTTCCTGCACGCCTCACATCAACCACCTGCACTCCAATCCTTGCTCTCAACGTCATCTTCGGGGAACCCAACCTGCGACAGGGACCTTGACAAGAAGAAATGGCTCAGGGAAAAGCTACCTGCACGGGGAGGAGATAGAGACCATCGCCCCTGGGGTGCGGAGGGGAGAGTGGGTGCAGAGGTTTGTCATTTCACCCCCGATACTCATCTCAGCCCTCGTGGCTGCCCCACTCTAGGTCACCTCGGGATACAGAGGTGACCCGGTTAGAGGCCCTGCCTGTGCAGGAATCGGGGCACCAGCGGGTCTGAATAACATTAGTGCAGGGTCTCCCCCGTGGCACTGGGGTTATTCAGGGCGGGTCATCCTCTGCTGAGGGCCCCTCCTGGGCACTGTGTGGGGTTTAGCAGCATCCCTGGCCTCACCCATTTGATTCCAGGGGCCCTCCCTCCCAGTTGTGACAACCACAGATTTTCCCCACACATCACGGAAGAACTGGGTGAGGCGGGGGCAGGATGGCTCTGGGCGAGGACAGCTGTGTTGAAGCAACCAGCCTGGCCCAGGGCAAGGTCTGCCCCAATCCCGTCAGCGCCTGCATTTAGAACTGCCCCTTTCCTCTCCCACCTCCCCTGCCCTGCAGTGGTCTCCGAGACATCATCCCCATGTAATAAATCACACCTTCTCAGTTTACTGTTTGCTGCCCTCGCTAGAACGTGAGCTCTTTGAGGACAGGGATGCTGTTATGTCCCCAGCACCTAGAAGAGTGTCTGCTGTGTAGTAGATGCTTCATAAATACTTGCTGAATAAAGGAGTTGAATAAAGGGATGAGTGGATGAATGAATGAAGGTTACAATGGAAGGAGGGGGGAGATTCCCTTTCTGGCTCTCGGGGGTTGGGAGATCAAGTGAAAGATCTGTCCTAAATAGGCTGACCAGCCTTCTGGGGTTCCCCGGGACTGAGAGTTTCCCCAGAGTTCCAGCGCTCAAACCTGAGCGGTCCTGGGCAAACTGGGGGCGGGTGTTGGTCACCCTATCTAAACACAGTAACAATTCCAGCTGCAATAGCAATGGCCAATGACCTCTACGGTCTTATTGACCATGCACAGTTCTCTACCTGGCGGGGAAGGGTGGGCCGGGATTGGAATTCTGGTGATCCAGGGCGGGTGAGGGCACACCCCGGGCTTGTGGAGGGGAGTCCAGGAAGGTTCTGGAGGAAGTGACAGTGACACAGGAGGGAGGGAGGAGTCTAAGGAAGAACATCCCACATGACAACCTGTGCCAATGGCCCTGGGCCCAAGGTCACACCTGACCAGGGCTTGCTTTTTTTTTTTTCTAATTTACTTTTCCCCACATGGATATGCAATTGTCCTAATGCCATTTATTGAAAACTCCTTAATTTCCCCACTTTCTATCATATCAAGTTCTCATATATCTGTTTCTGGACCTTTTTTCTATACCATAGAGCTATACGTCCCATCCTTGCACCACTAGGGCTGTTTCATCACTATAACTTTATTTATTCATTTTGTTTTGGCCGTGCTGTGTGGCATGTGGGATCTTATGTCCCTGACCAGGGATCGAACCCGCGTCCCCTGCAGTGGAAGCTCGGAGTCTTAATCACTGGACCTCCAGGGAAGTCCCCAGGGCTTGCTTTGACATCCATGGAATGGTGGCAGGTGGGCACGGGGAGCAGCTGTCTGTGAGCCATCCTGGGTAGAAATGCAGGGTGGAGGGGAGGACAGATGGAGCTGGAGGAGAAGAAGCGGAGGAGGGAGGGAGGAAGGGAGGGAGGCCAGGCGAGAGACAGACAGAGAGTTTCCGGAGACAATAGCTCTGGCCGTGTCCTAGGGCATGAAAGCTGAAAATAGCTCCTAGTGCCGGGAGCCTTGGAGCCGGAGGCTGGGAGCCAGGGTGACTGGCTCTCCTCCCTGGTGTGTGTGTGTTGCGGGGGGTTGGGTGGCTCTGGGCTTCTCAGGCTGGGAATGGGGTGCACAGAGCAGGAACGGAGCAGGGACCCTTCTCTCTGGAACCTCGTGGGCCATCCTCAGCTCACAAAGCTGAGCCACTCCTTGCCCTACGAGTGGGGGGCTTATCCTCCCTGTCCCCTGGATCATACCCCCTCACACACAACTTCCCCGTGTGTGTTCCCAGCAACCAAGAGAATCTGTTTTTAAAAGATTTGGGGGAGGGGGGTAACCATACAAACAAGAGCAGAATGGATACTTTTTCAGGATATGAATGGCTCTGTGTAAGCCCACCCCCAGGGTAACCACAGTCCTGACCTCTAACACTCTTGACGAGTCAGCCTTGGTCTGGGCTTGCGGACCCACGGAAGCTTCCTCATTCCCTCCTTCAGGTCCCGACTCTCCCTCGGCGTCTTTGTGAGAAGCACCCGGGGAAGTGGGACTGCTAGGCTGTACTGCTGCTAGAACTCCACCTGGGCTCCACCAGGCTCCAGCCCCCCGCCCTGTCCACCTAACTGACCCTGAGGCACCTCAACTGGTAGGAGCAGCATCACCTTCCCTCCTGGGACTCGTGATACTTAAGGGAGACACCGAAAGACAAGCCTTTGGCTCCCTGGCTGGCAAAGAGCAGGTACTCAATTGTCATAAGTGTCCGTATCAGTGAGGGTTCTCCAGACAAACAGAATCCATATGGGGTGTGTGTGTATATACACACACACGTACATATGTACAAGCATACAAAAATATACAGCTGTGTACATATGCAGTATGCGTACACACATATACACACATAGTATATACAATACACACATACATATATACACACATATAAAATGCAGTTCGTATATATACAGTATGTATACACACATATACACACAATATAGACAATACACACATACATATACACTATACATACACACATATAAAATGCATAGTTTGTATACAGTATGTACACATACGTATAACATATGCAATATACACACCTAGGTACATATATAGCATACGTATATACACACATACAAAGATATTTAGGTGTGCATATAGACAGTATACATACATACACATATAATATATGCAATACATACACGTACATACATATAGACACACATATACACCTACATATAAAAGCATATAGCATAAAAATATATATGTACTGTATATAGAAATTCATCGTATATATACATACATATATCATATATATAAGATATATACACATACATATATACAATGTGTACACACACACACCTATATGTAAATATGCGCATGTACATACACATATAAATTCATACGCAAGTGTGTATATAATAGTATATTCATATATACATATAATACCTAGAAACATATTGGGGGGGAGGTGTCACGGTACGTCAAGGGCGGGAGTCGAACCCGCCACCCCAGGCCCCGAGGGGTCTCCCCGGGTCTCCACTTCGGGCCGGTGGGTGTGGCCGGGGGCAGCTGAAGACGTGCGTGCGTGCTTGCGTGCGTACGTGCGTGCGTTCGTACGTGCGTACGTGCGTGCGTGGGGGCGGGTCCACGGGACGGGAGGTGCTCGCCGCGAGTGAGTGGTTCAGCCGGGCCCCGGCTCATTGTGCTTGCTCACGCTGGCCCCAGTTGGCAGCAGCGCTGGAGGCCCCGGGCCTGTGACCACAAAGAGGGAGCCGGGGGCCGGACGGGAGCAGGCCGGCGGCGGCGGCGGCGGCGGCGCCGGCTGAGGCCCAGGCCAGGCTCCCTCCCCTCAGCCTCCCGCCCGCCCGCCCGCCTGTCCCGCCCCCGCCGGCGGCGCCCCGCCCCTCCCCCAACCGCCAGACTAGCCTGGTGCGGGGGCCGCGCGCGAAAACGTGGGGGAGAAGCTGAGGCTGGAGTCGCCCGTGGTGGCCGAGCCCGCCGTCTACCCATGGCTGCTGCTGGTCTACGTGAGTGCCGCCCGTCCCCTCTTCCCGGACCTCCACCTCTCTTCCCCCACGGCGCGCGCTGAGCCCACCGAGTAACGGAGCGACTCGAGTCGCCAGACCCTCTTTGGAGCCCCCCTTCCCGCCCTGCCTGGTTCTCCACGGCCGTTTCCAGCCCCCACGCGCAGGGTGGGCAGAGGGGAGCCGGGGCCGGCCGGGGCCACAGACTCGGCAGCGGGGACCCCGCGCTTCCGAGGGGCGCCCGAGCCGGTCTGCCGTTGGCCCTGTAGGGCTGGGGACCCAGGTCCCCCCCACCCCGGCCTGGACTGCCGGCGGGCTTGCCCTTCCGTACTTTATGATCTTGACACGTCGGGTTTCTTTTTCCTGGCCAGCTTTACCATTACCTGACCAGCTTTCCCAGCATCCCCTGATAATGTGTTAGATATTCAAGTTTTAGGGCCCGGTCCCAGCCCTATGGAATCAGCAACTCTGGTGGGGCTCAGTGATCTCTGTTACAACAGGCCCTCCAGATGATTTTTATTCACCTTAAAGTTTGAAAATATCTGCATTGTCAGCTGGCCGAAGCGTCCACCAGCAGGTGAAGGGGAGTGGCGCCTGGAAAAGATAGGGACTAGCCAAGGTAAGTACAGTAGCATTTGCCATGGTAGTAATGGAGAATGCCTTTTCTCCACTGGTTGGCACAGACTAGTATCTGGGAGCAGTGGCAGGGTTATTTAGGATGCTTTACATTGCAGTGTAGAGTGACCGCTGTCCTGGTTTGCCAGGGACTTCCCCTGTGTGAGCACTTAAAATCTCATCCTGGCAAACCCCTTAGCCTTGGGTTTGATAAACTTAGGGAATAACATGAAATTTAGGGGAAACATGATCTAGGTTTTGGGCAAGTCACAAGTGCTAATTAAAGCTAAGCAAGTATGGACAACATCTAGCCTTCTTTACCCCTTTGCGGGGAGGTAAATCTTGATTGGGTGAGAGGACTTATTGTTAAGAGATCTTTGTAGAAACATCCCCTTCTGCTTAGTCCGCTGGTTCTCCGTTCTGGCTAGACATTGGCATCGTCTGAGGAGAGTTAAAATGATTGTATTGGTCTAGCATGACCAACCGTCGGTGTGAGGGTTTTTAAAAAGTGCTTCAGAGGATTCTAATGTGCAGCCAAATTTAGGTGCCACTGCTTAAGCTTTTGAACCGCTGCTATGTATTTTCACCTCATCTTGCTGTGAGAATATCCAACTGTAGTTGAGGTTTGTTGTTTTTCTTTTTCTTTTTTTAACTGTCTTATTATAAGATTTACTGTCTTAAATAAGATTGAATGGACAGAAAATCCTGCTAGTCCATTTGGTATAGCTGGATACCCAGAGTAATATCGTTAAGATATGTACCATTTAAGTATTGTGACTGGCCTTTTAAAAATTAACATATGCATTAAATTAGTATTGATAGTATAGATCTCTTTCGAAGTTGTCATGTTGGGGAGCTATACCTCTAATCTGCTGCCATTGCTAAATATCTGGACACCTCTTATTAGGAATTGCTTTTAAAAATCTTTAGGGATTAAAACCAAGATTGTTGTATTATTTGTACTGGGACCACAAAAACCTCACAGAGTTCCCCCGCTGTACCTTCTACCCCCATCTCTAACCCTTGGCAACTTCTAATCTGTTCTCCATCTCCACAGTTTTGTTATTTTAAGAATAATATGTAAACATAATCATGAATTACTTAATCTTCGGAGATTGGCTTTTAAAAACTTTCCCCTCGGCATCATTCCCTTGAAGTTCATTTCAATTTTTGCATATATTAATAATTTGTTCCTTGTTGTTGCTTGGTAGTATTCTATCATAAGATTTTATCACAATCTGTTTCAACATTCACCCATTGAAAGACATTTGGGGAGTTGCCAGTTTGTGGCTATTAGAAATAAAACTGCTATGAACATTTATGTGTAAGTTTCTGTGGGAACTTCATTAAGTTTTTGTTTCTTTTGGATAAATGCTCAAGAGTACAATTACTGCATTGTAGGGTGAATCTACTTTTAGGATTAAAAGAGACTGTCAAGCTGTTTCTCAGAGTGGCTAAACCATTTTATTTTCCCACCAGTGATGTGATATAATTTTTCTACGTACTCGCTAGCATTTGATGTTGTCACTATACTTTAATTTTAGTTATTCTCTGATATCTCATTATGGTCTTAATTTGCATTTCCCTGATGGCTAACGATGTTGAACATCTTTTCATGTGCTTCTTTGCCATGTGTATATTCTCTTCCATGAAATGTCTGTTCCTGTCTTCTGCCTATTCTCTAGTTGGATTTTTTTAAGTTGTTTGGAGAGTTCTTTGTATATTATAGATACAAGTCATTTGTCTCCTATGGGATTTTCAAATATGTTTTCCCACTGTGTAATTTGAGTTTTCATCCACTTAAAAGGATCTTCTATGAAGCATTTTTAACTCATTTTGATGAGATCCAATTGATCAGTTTTTGCTTTTATTGATCATACTTTCGGTGTCAAGTCTAAGAATTATTCACCTAGTTGTAGATGCCAAAGATTTTCTCCTATTTTTTTTCTCTAAAAATGTCCTGCTTTTACATTTAAGATTATGATCCACTTTGATTTAATTTTTGTGTAAGATGTGTAAGGTTTAGGTTAAGGTTCATTGTTTGTTTGTTTGTTTTTGTCGAGGGATGTCCAACTGTTTCAGTACCATTTTTTGAAAAGTCTATTCTTCCTTGATAGCTTTTGCACTGCTGTCAAAACCAAGTTAAATGTATTTGTGTCAGTCTATTGCTGGGTTCTCTGTTCCATTCCATTGATCTATGTATCTACCCTCCATCACTACTGCGAAATCTTGAAATTGGGTAGATTAATTCCTCCCATTTTAATCTTCCTTTACAAATTGTTTTAGCTATTCTTCAGCCTCTTCCTACCATATAAATCTTAGAATAAGCTTGTCTATATCCACAAAAACCTTGAGGGCATTTTAAGAGTAATTGTGTTAAGCCTCTTAACTTGGGGAGAATTGACAGCTTTATTATGTTGTGTTTTCTAATCCGTGAACAAGGTATGTCTCCCTCTTTGTTTGGGACTTTTAAAATTTTCTTCATCAGCATTTTGTAATTTTCAGTATAGAGGTCCTATAAATGTCTTATTGGGCTTCTATTTAAGTATTTATTTAGGTCAGTTGTAAATGGCATCACATATTTTTATTTAAGCTTCTACACATTTGTTATTAATATATAATTTGATAAAATTGTGTGGATCTTGTACTCTAAAACATTTACAAACTAATATTATTTCTCAAGCTTTATGTGGATTCCTTGGTATTTTCTCCATTTAGATTATCATCTCATCTTCAGATATAGACAGTTTTAGTTTTCCTTATTCAATATAATAGGATATATTACTATTCAACATTCAGGAGGATATATTCCTTCCTATTCAACATAGTAGGAATAGTTCTTTCATCTTTTAAATAAACTTTTTAAAAATTTAACTTTTAAATTTATCTATTTATTTATTTTTGCTTTATTTTCTTACTAGAACCCCCAGTAATATATTTAATAAAAGTGGTGAGAGCAGATATCGGTGCCTTGTTTCTGATCTTACAGAGAAAGCGTTCAGTCTTTCACAGTTAAATATAATGTCGGTATAGGTTGTTTGTAGATCATCTTTATGAGTTTCTGTATGTTCCTTTTCTATTCCTAGTTTGCTTGGAGTTTCTTTTCTTCTTTTTTTTTAAATCATGAATGGGATTGGATTTTGTCAAATGCTTTCTCTGCATTAATGATTAGGATCACATGACTTTTCCCCCTTAATCTATTGGATATGGTAGATTACATTGTTTGATTTTCAAATATTTAACCAACTTTGCATAACTGGAATAAATACCACTTGGTCATGGTATATTATTCTTTTTATATATTTCTGGAGTTAATTTGCTAATATTTGGCTGAAGATTTTTACAGCCAATTTCATAAAAAATACTGGCCTGTAGTTTTCTTCTTTCTATACTATCCCAGTCTGGTTTTGGTATCAAGGTAATACTGGCTTCATAAAATTAATTAGGAACTGTTCCCTCTACTTCTGTTTCTTATCAAGTCATGTAAAATTGGTGTTAATTCTTTAAGTCTTGGGTAAAAGTGAAACATCTAAGCCTGAATATTTCTTTTGGGAGTTTTTAAATGAAAAATCAGTGTTTCTCATAGTTACAGGAAAATTGAGATTGTCTCTTTCATCTTGGCTGAGTTTTGGTAGTTTTGGGTGTAGACGCATTGGTCCATTTCATCCACATTTTTGAATTTATAGTGTAGACTTGTTCATAATAACTTGTCCCTTATTAACCTGCAGGATATGTCATGGTATCCTTGGTTGCATTTCTGATATCTGTGATTTGTGCCATCTCTCTTTTTATCTTGATCAGTCTTGCTACATCTTTCTTGATGAGATTGTTTATTTTGAAGAACCAGCCTTTTGTTTCATTGATTTCCTCCCCCCCCCCATTTTCCTGTTTTCAGTTTCATGGATTTTTGTTTCATCTTTATTATTTCCTTCTTTCTGCTTGTTTAGTGTTTTTTCCTCTTCCGTTTTTACTATTTTAATATAGAAAATTAGACTATTTCTTTGAAATATTTTCTTTCCCAATTTAGTGCTATAGACTTCCCTTTCAGCATTGCTTTCACTTCATTCCACAAATGTTGATCTGTTATATCTCCATTTTCTTTTATTCTATGCATTTAAAAATTTTTCCTTGACTTTTTACCCATGAGTTATTTGGAATTGTGATGTTTAGTTTTCATGTGATTGAAGATTTTCCTGTTGTCTTTCTGTTATTGATTTCTAGTCTGGTTCCATTATGGCTAGAGAATATACTCTCTATGATTTTAATTCTTTTAAATCTGCTAATGTTTTTTTTTTATCACCCAGTGTATGGTATATGAGTGAATGTTCCATGGACACTTGAATATGTATTCTGCTTTTATTGAGTGTGTTCTTTAAATGTCAGTTATATCCTGTTGATTGATGATGTTTTCAGTTCTTCCATACCCTTGCTGATTTTTCTCTCTGGGAGTTCTATAAATTGCTGTGTTGAAATCTCAAATAATAATTGTGGATTTGAAATTCTCTCCTTTTACCTTTTTCAGTGTTTGCTTCATGTGTTTTGAAGTTCTGTTGTTTGGTGCACACACATTTAGTATCACTAGGTCATCTAGGTGGATTATTCCTGTTATCTTTATGTAATGACCCTCTTTGCCCCTAATAATTTCCTTTGCTCTGAAATCTACTTTATCTGATATTAATATAGCCATTCCTGCTTTTTCTGATGAATGTTCACATGATATACCTTTTTCATCCTTTTACTTTGAACTACCTATATCATGATGTTTAAAGTAAGCTTCTTATAGACAGTATAGAGTTGGATCATGCTTGTGATTTTTTCATCTACTCTTCCAATCTCTGTCTTTGACTTGGTTATTTAGATCATTTACAGTTAATGTAATTATTGCTATGTTAAAGATTAGGTCTACCATTTTATTTTTTGTTTTGTCTTTTACCTTAGTTTCTCAATCCTGTGTTTCTCTTATTTTGCCTTCTTGTGGGTTACTTAAACATTTTTTGGTAAGTCCATTTTAATCTAATTTATTTATAATCATTTGTGTATACTGTTTGTATAGTTTTCTTAGTGGTTGCTTTTGGCCTTACACTATACATATGTAACTTATCATAGCCTACTGGAATCTGTCTTTTATTACTTCAAGTGAAGTTTCAAAATTTTACTTCCATTTAGGTCTCTTAATAGTCCCCAGTTTTAAAGTATGATTTTCTGTAGTATTTCCTTTATATACATTGAGAACCACATCAGATGGTGTCATAATTTTTGTTTGACCATCATAGGGAATTTAAGAAACTCATGAGACTAATGATAGTCTCTTATATTTATCCCACTTGTTTTCACCCATTCCATTGTTCGCCTTTTCTTTCTGAAGTTGCCAGTCTTCTGTTACTGTTTTTTATGTTTTCATAACAGTAGGTGATATCTGGGCTTTCCAGTGCCATTGGATATGAGTTTCAGGAAACACTGAGCCTGGCTCACTTAATGCTACTGAGTTGGAGGGTTTGTATACGTTGGGCCTGTTGGCACAGCAGATGCTAGCAGATTAGACTAATGCTGATGGGACTAGTGCCACAGGAGGATGCATTCCCATTCAGGCTATGCTGCTGCTACAGTAGATCAAATCCCCCTCTACCCCAAGTGTGGGGCAGTGACCTGCTGCTGTCACTGCTTCTTTATTAGGCTGCTTTCGCCTCAGGTGTGTGGTGGGATCCCTTGGAAGCTGCTGCTGCTGTGAATCACAGGGTTAAATTCATTTTAGAAATACTTAAATATAAATATATAGCCTGGCTCTTGTAGGACCTCTGTATTTGTTTTTTATTGCTTTCATACGAATTACCGCAAATTGAGTGACTCAAAACATCGTAAATTTATTACCTTACAAGTCTGACATTGGTCTCAGTTGAGTAAAGTAAAAGTGTTGGCAGGATCGACAGATGAATGGATAAAGCTGTGGCACATATATACAATGGACTATTACTCAGCCATAAAAAGAAATGAAATTGAGTTATTTGTAGTGAGGTGGATTGACCTAGAGACTGTCATACAGAGTGAAGTAAGTCAGAAAGAGAAAAACAAATACCATATGCTAACACATATATATGGAATCTAAAAAAAAAGAAAAAAATGGTTATGAAGAACCTAGGGGCAGGACAGGAATAAAGACTCAGCCATAGAGAATGGACTTGAGGACACAGGGAGGGGGAAGGGTAATCTGGGATGAAGTGAGAGAGTGGCATGGACATATATACACTACCAAATGTAAACTAGATAGCTATTGGGAAGCAGCCACAAAGCACAGGGAGTGGAATCCTGCAGTGTTTGCTGATGGTCATTTGACTGGTGTGAGCTGAAACCTTTTTGACGTTGAATTTGCATGTGGCTAGTAATTCCTTATACTGAGCTTTAGGCATGTCCTTTTTTTTCTTTTCCTTTTTTTTAAAGAGTGACTACAACTTCCCTCTTCATATTGACGTCTTGAAAAATTTGTCATGTGTTGAATTTCCTTGCCTATTCCCTACCCCAGGGCATTTTTTGAGGGCAGGCGTCATTTACAGCCCAGCAGTCCTTGTGACTATTAAGCTACCATTAGCACTGGGTTTAAAGCTGCTGTTGTGGGAAAGAGCCACAAGGTGGCAGCATTATTTCGTTCTCAACTCTTGTTACTAGGGCAACAGAGTCTTCCTGGAGGTAGCGTTCCAAGGTTGTAAATTAGAGTGGAATGTGCTGGGACAAGCCCCCAGAAGTTTATGTCTCCTTACTTATGTTTGTTTTTTAAATTTAATTTCTATTTCTTACCGGAGTAAATTTGATTAGAGTGTTGTGATTGTTTGGCTGTACAGAATCTGCTCAATGATTCATGCATATGTCTGTTCATCTTCGGATCCTGTTACCATGTATGTTATTACAGAATGTTGAGTAGACCTCCCTTGGTATTTGGTAGGTGTTTTGTCATTATATATTTTCTATGTATTAGTGATTATATAATTCATATAGTTTATATGTTATATGTTTATATACATTTAACATACATTAATCTATGTATGTTAGCCCCTTAGTCCTAAATTATCCATCCTCCCACCTTTCATTTTGGTTAACCATTAGTTTGTTTTATAAGTCTGTGAGTGTCTTTTTCTGTGGAAATATGTTCATTGGTAGCAATCTTAGGATAACATGTATAAATGATATCATAGGATATTTGTCATTCCCTTTTGACTGACTTAACCTAATATGATTATTTCTAGGCTCATCTGTAGTCCTGTAAACGGCACTGTTCATTTTTTTCCCGAGGCTACTATTCCATTCGGTACGTATACCACTTCTTCTTTGTCCATTTATCTGTTGATGGGCATTTTGTTTGCTTCCATGTCTTGCCTATTGTAAATACTGCTGCAATACACGATTTTCCATCCCGTGTCTTTTGGATTCTGGCTTTCACAGGTGACAGGCCCAATAGTGGGCCTTCCAGATCATATGGTGACTCACTTTTTACCTTTAAACACACTGCCATTCTGTTCCTATTATTGGCTGTTACCAGTTTACATCCCACTTAGACCGAGAGGTTATGCTGTTCTCCACAACTTCTTCAACATCTATTGTTTGTTGACTTTTTGCTGATGGTCATTCTGACTGGTGTGAGGTGATACCTTTGTGTAGATTGGGTTTCCATGCGTCTGACAATTCCTGATGTTTTGCGTTTATCAATGTCCTTTTCATTTTTTTTTAAGATTGAGCTAAACTTACAACTTCTAATTGCCTTCTTGAAAAATTTGCCGCGTTTGGATTTTTTGGCCATTCCCTGCCCCAGGATATTTTTTGAGGGCATGAGTCATTTACAGCCCTGCAGTCCTTGTGAATATTAGTGACCATTAGCAGTAGATTTGAGCTGCTGTTTGAGGAAACGGCCTTAGGGTGGGAAGACTTCTACGTTGCCAACTCTGCTTGCTAGGGAAACAGAACCTTGCTGCAAGTTGTGCTTTTAGGTTGCAGATTAGAGTGGAATGTGCCAGGACAAACCCCCATAAGTTTTAGCCTCCTTAATTCTTGTCTGTGTCTTTAAGTTGTAGTTTTTATCAGAGCAAACTTGATTGAAAAATGTCTTTTTTTCTAGGTGTACAGAATCTTGTTCATTTACACATATACATATATCTATTGATCTTTGGGTTCTTTTCCATGTAGGTTATTACAGAGTGTTGAGTAGACCACTCTTGGTATTCCATAGGTCTTTGGGGATTATATATTTTATATGTATTAGTATATGTGTGTTAACCCCAATATCCTAATTTATCCATTCCTCACACCTTTTCTTTGGCTTAACCATAAGTTTGTCTTCTCAATCTGAGATTGCCTTTCTCTGTGGAAATATGTTCATTTTTATGAATTTTCAGATAACATAAGTGATATCAAAAGGCATTTGTCTTTCGCATTCTGATTTACTTCACGTTGTGTGATTATCTCTAGGCTCATGTGTGGTGCTGCATATGCCATTCTTTTACTTTTTTTCGTGACTTATATTCCATTCTGTCTATATACCACTTCTTCTTTGTCCATTCATCTGTTTATGGACCTTTTTTTTGCTTCCATATCTTGGCTATTTCAATATTGCTGCAGTGCACATTTGCCTGCCTCTGTCTTTCCGATTCTGGTGGCCTTAGGTTATAGGCCCAAAAGGTGCCCTGCCGCATCATATGGTAGCTGAATTTTTACCTTTTCAAGCAGCTCCATTCAGTTTGTGTTAGTGCTGTTACCACTTTACATCCCACCAGCAGCTAGAAGGTACACAGTTCTCTAAAAGCCCTTCAGCATTTATAGTTTGTAGACTTTTTGCTGATGGTCATTTGACTGGTGTGAGCTGAAACCTTTTTGGACGTTGGATTTGCATATGGCTAAGAATTCCTTATAGTGAACTTTAGGCATGTCCTTTTTTTTCTTTTCCTTTTTTTTTTAAAGAGTGACTACACCTTCCCTCTTCATATTGAGTTCTTGAAAAATTTGTCATGTGTTGAATTTCCTTGCCTATGCCCTACCCCAGGGCATTTTTTGAGGGCAGGCGTCATTTACAGTTTTTTTTTAAATTTAATTTATTTTATTTTTTATTTTATTTTATTTTTGGCTGTGTTGGGTCTTCATTGCTGCGCACTGGCTTCCTCTAGTTGCGGTGAGCGGGGGCTACTCTTTGTTACAGTGCGCAGGCCTCTCATTGTGGTGGCTTCTCTTATTGTGGAGCACGGGCTCTAGGGTGCGCGGGCTTCAGTAGTTGTGGCACGCGGGCTCAGTAGTTGTGGCGCACGGGCTTAGTTGCTCCGCGGCATGTGGGATCTTCCGGGACCAGGGCTCGAACCCGTGTCCCCTGCGTTGGCAGGCGGATTCGTAACCACTGCGCCACCAGGGAAGGCCAAGAAGGTGTTTTTTAACGTGTAATTTGAGCAAGTGGTTCCGTGTTATTAACATGCCCGGGGCGGGGTGGGGGGTCGGTGTGACAGGCCTGCCCTCCTCTGCAGGTCTAGTTCCAGTCTCTGAAAGGCATTGAGGATTCTGTTTGAGGATTCTGTCTTCCTTTGTGTTTTCTGCTCCCCACGCTCCCTCCTGTAACCCCTTTCTGCCATCCCCACTCCCCCCACCCCCCCAGTCACACGTTGCAAACCCCAGACCCGTTTTTTCCGTTGTGATTAAACCGTCACCTGAAGCCGCCTCCAGGAGCCTCTGATCTGAACCCCCTAGTGGCATTAACGTGGCCCTCGTGCTATTAACTTCAGCCTCACAGACTTTCCCCGCTGAGAACAGCTTTGCTGGGCACTGAGGGTCTGTGACTTTTATCTCAGTTAGGCCGTTAAAAAACTGAAACATGGTTTAGATAAATAAATAACTCCTCCTTCCCTTCCTCCTGACTCTGAGCTTGGAGCTGGTGAGCTGTCTGGGGAGAAGGTCACGGGATGGGGGCTGGGGGATGGGGAGAGAGGACAAGGTAACCGTGCCTGACACGGATCTGTAACTACACGTGGACAGAGCTCTATACTGAACGTGTCTGGTCCCTCCTTTGCTCCGAGGCGTTCCCGTTTTCTGGTTGGTGTGAGGGGTGGGGCAGAGTGGAAGGTGGACCAAGGTTGCAGTAGCTTTGTCTGACTCTAGGTCTGTGACATCCCCCTTCAAGCACATCCCTCTTCCCCACTGTCTCCCCATCTCTTCCCTCCGCCCCTTTCCGTGACTGTCTCCCTGTGTTTCCACCTTGTTGCTTTTCTGTGGTCCCTCTGTTTCTCTTTCACCCTCTACCTGTCTCCGCCTTTTGTCTCCTTCTGAACCTTCCAGCATCCCCTGTGCTGCGGTTGGCGCATGGTTTGGGGGATCGCCCTCCAACGCGGGCTGCAGGCGACTTGTCAGACTGCTTTGTGAAACCAAAAAATGTAGAAATCTTTCATTTCCTTGGCCTCTGAGGCTTCGCTGGGGTGGCGGGCAATTGGCAGGCCTGTCGGCTACACCCCACACTGGTCGTTGTTTCATATTCTTAGCTATAAAAGTGGGGATACAAATGGTACCTGCTTCATAAGGCCGTAGTGAGGATCCAGCAGGAAGTGGATGCGAAGCCCTGACAACAGTGATTGATTCTCAGCAGATGCTCAATGAATGAAATCTCTTAAATGAAATCGTTTATTATAAAAATGTTTAGTCCGGGGTAAAAGTGGACCAGAACAATGAGCCCCCATGCATATACATCAGCCAGATTCGGTATGTTTCAACATTTTGTGTACCTGCTTTGTCCATCCCCTCTTCTTGTGGTTGCCGGAATATTTTAAAGCAATTAGCAAACCCCTCGTAGCATTTCAGCCCTATGTGCGTCTCTAAAAAATCTGAATGTTTTCTCATACAACCTTAAGACCTTTATGCCAACCAATGAAAATGATGATTCTTACTTTAATACTGAGTCCATATTCAGGTTTTTCTGATTAACTTTAAAATGTCCTTTTACTCTTGTGTTTTTTGAATCAGGATCCAAATATTGTTCTTGTATTGTAATTGGTAATAACATCCCATTAATCCAGAACAGCCCCCCACCCCACCCCCACCCCCACCCCCAGGTAATTGACGTATTGAAGAAACTGGGCCGGCTGTAGAGTGTTCCACATTCTGGATTTCTCTGTTTGCTTTTTCGTGGTGTCATTTAAATTGCACTTCTGCTTCCTAAATTTCCTATGAGCTGAAAGCCAGCTCCAACAGCTGGATTAGCGTGTTAGGTTCGGACTTTGTAGCAAGAGGCACATGACACGTAGGGGCCGCTCTGCCGTCCGTCACTTCTCTAAAGTGGGCTCAGGTGCGCTCAGCTCTCCGGCTCCTCACTCAGCTGTCATCTGCCATTCGTTTCATTTTCACTGACGATCTCTGCATAAATCGATTATTTTATTAGGAAGTTAGGAAGCGGTGAGTTTGCTAATCATGCCATTCCTTCCACGTTGACTGCTTTTTACTCATCCACTTGCGCTATATATTTGCCTGTAAAGACAGTCAGGTGCGGTTGGCAGATTTCTGCGACGTCTCCCGTGACTTTTAAAAGCCTCCAGGGGTTACTCCCAGGGGTAACCCGCTGAAAGAGATTTTGCAGATATAATTAAGGTTGTGTTCTGGGTGGGTTGAATTTGCTCACACCAGCCCTTTAAAAGCAGAGAATGTCCTCAGGCCGGCAGCAGAAGTCAGAGAGATTGAAGCAGGAGAAAGGTGGGACGCACCCTTGGCAACTTTGCAGGTGGAGGGGGCCCCATGAGAAGGATTGTGAGTGTGTCGAGGAGCTGAGGGTGACCCCTCCTCCTTGGCAGGCAGCAAGGGAACGGGGACCTCAGTCCTACAGCCCTCGGAACTGCATTCTGCCAACAGCATGAATGAGTTTGGGAGCAGATTCCTCCCTGGAGCCTCTAGATAAGAACCCAGGTTGCCAGCACCTTGATTCTGGCTTTGTGAGCCCCTAGGCAGAAAACCCAGCAGAGCCAGCCAGGACTTCTGACCTCCAGAACTGGGAGGTATTTATTAGCGGTGTTTTTAAGTCACTGAGTTTGTGGATGTTTGTTACACAGCAATAGAAGACTAATAGAGCAGGATCAATGCTTAACTTCTTTGTTTTTAATTGCCGGTTTCCAGAATAAAAAAGGTTAAGTAAATGACAGCTGCCTTTATCTTCCTCATCCTTACATAGAAACCATACGTCTTAACGGACATCAATGAAGTGGATTCCTAATTTGCTGTCAGTAAAACTTACTCATTTAGAGATTGACAAGTGTCCTGGGTTTGGCTCATTGAAAGAATGGTTTTAAAGGGATACTGGTTATCAAATAGACAGTAAAATCAATTTGTCGGTTAAAATCAATTTGTGTGGTTAAGATGTTTTGCTACCATTTTCTTCTGTGATATACTGAAATAATTTCATCATATGCAAGTGGGGCACATAACATTTGATAAATTCCATCTGTCTGTTGACAATCTACTCACTTCTCTGACTGCATACCCTCTCCTGTTAGAGAAGGATGTTTCCGATTATAAGGAGACTCCAAAATAGATGCTTAATTCATAAAGTATGCAAATGTTACTCTCATATATAAAGAACATCATGGTTAAAGTACTATGACGTCACATCATTATTGCCATGGAAGACATTTCATTTTCTCACACTGACTTCAGAGCTTAATCCAGAGTCTGAATATTGATCTTTTTGAATTCGTGTGAGAATTGGTGTCTTTGAAACATGGTTTTGGTCAAAACAAAATTTTGCAACTTTTACTCTTTGAAAAACAGCTTTATCGAGGCATGATATTACATGTTATAAAATTCACTCACTATGAGTGTAAA
Organism: Balaenoptera borealis; assembly: GCF_965194805.1. Lineage (NCBI taxonomy): Eukaryota > Metazoa > Chordata > Mammalia > Artiodactyla > Balaenopteridae > Balaenoptera > Balaenoptera borealis. Next base: position 170,732 of record NW_028123231.1, on the reverse strand, counting down.
TTTGATGAGTTTTAGTAAACTCTGAGTTGTGCAGCCAGCACCACAGTCTAATTTTAAAACATTTCCATGTGTCAAAGAGACCCCCTGTGCCCACTTGTAGTCACTTCCTGCTCCCATCCCCAGGCAACCAATAATCTGCTTTCTGTCTCTATAGTAATTTTCCTTTTCTGAACATTTCATATGAGTGGAATCTTACAGGTTGTAGACTGTTTGTCTTTTGCACATGGCTTCTTTCATTTAACACCAGGTTTTGGAGGTTGATCCACGTTGTGTGTTCCGGTCTCTCGTTCCCTTTTGTTGCTGAATAATATTCCATTACGTGGATAGACCACATTTTGTTTATCCCTTCGCCAGTTGATGGACATTTGAATTATTCCCACTTTTGGTCTATTACAAACGATGCTGCTGTGTTCACATTCACGTACAAGTGTGGATGTATGTTTTCATTTCTCCTGGGTATGTAACTAGGAGTGGAACTGCTGGGCTGTATGGTGAATTCATGTTTAACTTTCTAAGGAATCACTAGTTGCTTTCTAAATTATACTACATTTACATTCTCACCATCATTTTATGAGAGTTCCAGGTTTGCCATAGCCTCATCAACACTTGCTGTTGTCTTTGATTCTAGCCTTCCTAGTGGGTGTGAAGTGGTGCTTCATTGGGGTCTTGATTTGCATTTCCCTAACAGTTAGTGATATTGGACATGTTTGTGGTGATTAGCCATTCTTATATCTTCTTTGGTGAAATATCTATTTAAATCTTATGCCCATTTAAAAAATTGATTGTCTTTATTTATGTTATTTATCATGTGTATAATTCACAAATACTTCCTCCCAGTCAGTGGCTTCTTTTTCATTTTCTTCATAGTGACTTTTGAAGTACAGAAGGTTTTAATTTTGAAGTCCAGTTTACAACTTTTTGGAATGAATTTTAGTGTCTTATCTAAGAACTTTTTGCCTAACTGAATTCCCCAAAGATTTTTTTCTCTTTTTCTTCTAGAAGTGTTTTAGCATTTTAGCTCTTAGGTCTTTGTTTGATTTTTGAGTTGTCATGTATAACGTGAGGTAAGGGTCTAAATTCATCTTTTTTTGCATGTGGCTATCTAGTTGTCTGAAAAATGTTTGTTTTTTTGTTTGAAGATAAAAACGTTTTCTTCCCCCGTTGGATTGTCTTGGCACCTTTGTTGAAAATTGATTGACCATAAACTTAAGGACTTATTTCTGGACTCTTAGTTTTGTTCTGTGGATGTATATGTCTGTCCTTATGCTGGTCCCACAGTGTCTTGATTACTGTAGCTTTATAGTAAGTTTTGAAATCAGGAAATAAAAATCTTCTCACTTTATTCTTTTCTTTCTTTTTTTTTTTCAAACTTGTTTTTGGCTCTTCTGGATCCTTTGCATTTCCATATGAATTTTAGCATCAGTTTTTCAATTTCTGCCCCCCCTCAAAAAAAAGCCTACTCAGATTTTGGTAGGGATTTTGTTGAATGTATAGATTTGGAGACAACTGTCATTTTAACAACATTAAGTCTTCCAATCCATGAATGAAATGTCTCTACAGTTGTTTACGTCGTCCCTAATTTCTCTCAGCAGTGCTTTGTAGTTTTCAGTCTTATGTGTCTTCTTAAATTTATTCACAAATATTTTAATGTTTTTGATGCTATTATGGATGAAATTGTTTCTTTAATTTCATTTTTGGTTGTTCATTGCTAGTACATGGAAATAGAATTGGATTTTGTATGGTGATCTTGTATCCTACAATCTTGCTGAACTAATTTATTAGTTCTAGTAGATTTGTGTATGTGTGTATGTGTGTGAGTTCTTCAGGATTTTCTACATGTAAGATCCTGTCTCTGAATAAAAACAAATGTACTCCTTTCTTTCCAGTCTGGTGCCTTTTCTTTTCGATTTTTACTTTTCACTTTAATTTCTTAAATATTTATTAACGTTGGTCTCAAACATATTTAGCATGCTTTCAAAGAACATTCGGGTTGAAAGAATGCATAAATTATATTTGGCGTTTGGGGCTAAGGCATAAGAAATATACTTGCCATGGACTTTGAAAAAAAAATGTATGTTTCATTATAAAAAGGATACATTGGAAAGACAGAAATTGCTACCTTACAAAGTTCTTTTTTTTTAAATTATTATTTATTTATTTATTTATTTTTGGCTGTGTTGGGTCTTCGTTTCTGTGCGAGGGCTTCCTCTAGCTGCGGCAAGTGGGGGCCACTCTTCATCGCGGTGCGTGGGCCTCACTATCGTGGCCTTTCGTTGCGGAGCACGGGCTCCAGACGCGCAGGCTCAGTAGTTGTGGCTCACGGGCCTAGTTGCTCCGCGGCATGCGGGATCTTCCCAGACCAGGGCTCGAACCTGTGTCCCCTGCATTGGCAGGCAGAGTCTCAACCTCTGTGCCACCAGGGAAGCCCCAAAGTTCTTTTTAAAAGGATTTTCTAAGCAGGCCTGTAGAAAGAAAGATGGACACAGACATGACATAGAGACCTCTTTTTTTAATTTGGTAATTATATGCAAAATACAGGACCACAGAAGTACTGAAAAAAAAATAAGCGACACAGAGGAAAACATTTTAGGTTTACTTTTTTGTCAGTTTCAAGGAACAAAGTTACCAGCCTATTTTATGATTATAAAATTATTGCTCGAAGTGCTTTGTGCTTCAAAACATGGTAGGTGGCTAAAATCTGCAAATACTTAACCTCTGTGCAACTTCTGACTTGAAGAGCAGAGTTAAATGATAGAACATCGAGCCCTTTTGCTTGTGGTCGTAGAGAGGGAAATCTTAACCTGGGAACCCCCCTTCAGGCTTTGTTTTCTCTTTTGTTTCCACCTTTGTTTGGAAGAGTTTGTTTGTGTCCCTGTGCAGGGCCTTCCCCAGACAAACAGCCTCCCTGATTGACAGTCACAGATGGCCGCCGTCCCACCCTGTCTGACGTGTAAAACTTCCTCCAGCTGAGAGCCACCAGCCCCAAAAGGGAAGAAAACCTGAGGCCCCATTCAACCCTGCATCAATTATCCATGGCTTTGTGGAGACTTCTAGTGAGGGAAAGAGTTAAAGATCCATTTAAACTTTCAAACAGCAGAGGTAAACACTTGGCTAAGCACAGCTGATTGGATTTTCAATTGAAGAGGCCAGGCAGCCACAGGCAACGGGTGGTGAGGAACCCACAGAAATGATGGACACAGATTCTGCACTTTCAACTTGCATCTCTAGACAGAAATGCCGCCTAGAGAGGAAAGACACTGAAGAAGAGGGAAAGGCTGTGAGTCCAAACCCCACTGGTAGGCAGTCCTTTGGGCTGACTCCTTATCTGTGTTGGCTCCCACAAGCCTGGGTATTGGCGCCCCGGGTTGGAGACGCCACCTGCCCTGCCACGCAGCCTCTGCGGCTCTGAAAACTGGGGACATCTGAGAAAATTGTGGCAGCTTTCAAAGAGAGTAAAAAGGCTTAAACCAGTCCTATGAGAAATTTCGTTGTCTTTTTTGTTCGTTTATTTTAAACCAGTTTATTTGGGCCGGTTTTCCTCTTACAAGACATCATTCAGGTTCTAAGATCAGCCATGATTATCTCTTCCCAGAAAAATTCAGAAGAGCTACACTTCTGCTGGAATGGCACAATCCTTTAACATCTGCTAATCACTAGAACTATAGGAACCCTGGCATGTGACCACCAGACCCCTGATCTGCAGGCTGGCAACTCTCTCTCTGATCTTGTAGGTGGTTGCTATTTAATTTTCCCTGAGCTCTTCTGAGCCCGTGGTTGATGGGAATTACTGTTGGTTTAAGACAGTGATGGCCACCTGTGTACTAAACACAGCACTAGTATTTTCTATGCTAGTTAAAATAATGTGACCAAGTTTGCCCATCCCCCAAAAAGCAGAGCCTGAATAGGAGGTAGGCACTTCACAACTGCTATTTTCCGTCTGTCACCAGGAAAAGTTAGTGGGGAAATGAGCACGCCTCGGGGTTTTTTTTTTTTATTTTATTTTTTTCTTTAAATTTATTTATTTATATTTATTTTTGGCTGTGTTGGGTCTTTGTTTCTACGCGAGGGCTTTTCTCCAGTTGCGGCAAGCGGGGGCCACTCTTCAGCGCGGTGCGCCGGCCTCTCACTCTCGCGGCCTCTCTTGTTGCGGAGCACAGGCTCCAGACGCGCAGGCTCAGTAGTTGTGGCTCACGGGCCTAGTTGCTCCGCGGCATGTGGGATCTTCCCAGACCAGGGCTCGAACCCGTGTCCCCTGCATTGGCAGGCAGATTCTCAACCACTGCGCCACCAGGGAAGCCCTGGGTTTTTTTTTAATTGAAGTATAGTTGATAGAATGTTGTGTTAGTTTCAGGTGTACAGCAAAGTGATTCAGCTATACATATATGTATTGTTTTTCAGATTCTTTTCCATTATAGGTTATTACAAGATACTGAATGTAGTTCCCTGTGCCATACAGTAGGTCCTTGTGTTTATCTATTTTATATATAATGGTGTGTATCTGTTAATCCCAAACTCCTAATTTATCCCTCCCCACGTTTCTCCTTCGGTAGCCATAAGTTTGTTTTCTATGTCTGTGAGTCTATTTCTGTTTTGTAAATCAGTTCATTTGTATCATTTTTTTAGATTCCATGTATAAGTGATACCATGTAATATTTGTCTTTCTCTGTCTGACTCACTTCACTTAGTATGATCATCTCTAGGTCCGTCCATGTTGCTGCAAATGGCATTATTTCATTCTTTTTTATGGCTGCATAATATACCATTGTGTATATATTGATATATACCACATCATCTTTATCCATTCATCTGTGGACGGACATTTAGGCTGCTTCCATGTCTTGGCTATTGTAAGTAGTGCTGGAGTTTGTTTTTTAAAAAAGCATATAAACTATACAATTCCTAGTTAATATATCATGATACTAAAATCCAGAATTTGGGGGCAGTGCACAGGTCTCTGCTTTATGTGCTTTGTTGAATGAGACATTGAGAATCTAATATATATTAAGTGCTCCACTGGAAATGTCTTATTAAACAAAACAGCACATAGGGGAGACTAGAACAGCGTCAGGCCACAGAGGACTTTCCACCTGCCACCAGCTCACTCTGCAAAAGGATGGATGTGAAACCCACAGACCTCTGGCATGCCAGTATCAGACAGCTGTAAGGAGTGTTTACTACTGCCCAGAAGTCTCCGAAATTCTTGGAAGGGGATACTGGTGATGTTTCAGAGCCATGAGTTTAGATCCCACGGCAAGTGTGGGGAAACCACTCTTAGCCAAAAGGAAAGTCTAGCCAATCAGCCAACATCTGCAACTGACTCAACTTTGTAGCTGTCTCGTTGCCTGGGTCCACATAATTAAGGGAAAATGCTACATGCTCTAGCAATATTAGCAAAGCTGGGGTCTTAATATATATTCCTAGAGAGTTCTAAGGACCCAGGAAACATCACCTCTACTGGAAAAGTTGACCGTCAGCTTTTTGAACTGACAGTAGAGGGATGATTGGGCGGGTTTAGGACTTTAGGAGCCCCAAACGCCTGAAATTCCAGGTGGCAGTGCACTGTCATTAATATCCCCTGGTTTTAGCTCTTTGGGAGATACCTTTTCTGAGGGTTTTATACATTATTTTTGATTTATTTTAGTATTCCTACTTCTAGTCAAAGTCAAGACCAGTAAATGTAGAGATATGCTATGAGGTGGTTCTCGGGATTTGTTTGAAATCTACTAAAAATTCCGTCATTCGTTCAGTGACTTTCACTGTGTACCATGCATCCGTGAATAGTACTGCTATGGGTGCCCCTATGGAGCTGACATTCTTTGTTTAATATATTTATTTAATTATTTATTTGGCTGCGCTGGGTCTTAGTTGTGGCACGTGGGATCTTTTAGTTGCAGCATGCGAACTCTTAGTTGTGGCATGTGGGATCTAGTGCCCTGACCAGGGATCGAACCCGGGCCCCCCTGCACTTAGCCACTGGACCACCAGGGAAGTCCCTGGAGCTAACATTCTACCGGGGGGTTGGGGGGGGGGCGGGAGACAGACCAACGAATACACACTGTCCGCACAGTAGTAAATGTTGTGGAGAATTGTAGAGGCCAGAGGGGGGCAGGGCTTGCCGGTATGTGCGGCAGTTTCAAAAGGGTGTTTGGAGAAGGCACCACTTATAAATGGACGGTTGAACAGCGTCCTGGGGAGGTGTGAGGGCTGAGCCCCTGTGTACTGGGGGGAAGTGGGTCCAGGCAGAGGGCTCAGCAGGGCAGAGACCCTAAGACTGGAACCACGTGGTGGAGGAAGAGCAAGGTGGCTGCAGCCAAGGGGCTGAGTGCGAGGGACCGCGAGACAGGTGGGGGGTGGTTGGCGAGGCTTTTTAGGCAATCACGAGGATCTCCACTTTTACTGGTCCTGGGATGGGGCACAGGAAAGTTTGAGCACTGGGGCGGCACACCCTGACTCAAGTGCTCATGCAGCATCGTCTCGGTGCTGTGGAAGCAAGAAGCAGGAGATGCTGCAGTGCTCAGCAAGAGATGATCCCGGCTTTGGGACCAGCGGCCAGCAGTGGAGGTGGTGAGAAGTCATCTGAAGATGGGAGGATAGATTTGCAGTGAATTGTGCTGTGGTACAAAAGCGGGTGGGAGGCACAGGGGCTTGCAGGGTACCATGTGCTTGGGTTCAGCTGGGGTCAGAAGGTGAAAGAAAGGCTCAGGCAAGAGCCTGAGGGTGTAGGGCGATGACTGTGTTCATGCATCTCGGAATTAAGGTGACTTGCTTGCTTTGCACAGTGGGCCGTCTGCTGAAGAGTATTGTCACACCCGCTCTGTGTTCTGCGTGATGCTTTTAGGTCAGCCTTAGAGTTCAGAGCTTTGTCCCAACTCTGCTCACTGATGAACAGAGAAGATTCTTGTGATTTGGTGGTTTCCAAGAGAAATCCCAGCAAAGTGTGGATGGAGGTGGGGGCAGAGAGAATTGCTTTAGTCCCTCAAAGAGACTGTTTATAACAGTAGAACACAGTGAGAGCAACTAGGACAGCTTCTTCAAGAAGCACATATTCTTTCTTCCCTTGTAAGAGGCACTTACTCTCCAAAGAAATCTTTTTTTTTTTTCCTTACTGGAAATATTTCACTGCTTTGATTTTATTTTTTAATTCATTGTCTTCAAAGTTTGCTCTTTCAGAATTCATTTGCTTACCATATAATCTATGACTATTTCAGAAGATTGAAATTAGGTTTGTTTTGTGGCTTCTACTTTTAAACCAAGAAGTGGGTTCAGAATTGGTGATGGAAGAGAACTTGAAATAGGATAGCTTATTGGGAACATTGATTTGGGCCCTTTTCTTCTAGTGTTACTTTTTAGCTTATCTCTTTCAGAATATGCCTGATTTCCTTCTCGTGAGATACCACATGTCTAAGGATCCAGTTGTTACTTAATTTTTCTTTGTTTACTGATAAATATGCTGTATGCTTTTGTTCTTTTAAAAAGCAATTTTATTGAGGTATAAAACACTCACAATAAAATACATCCAATTTAAGTATAGAGTTTGAGTTTTGACAAAAGTGTGCACCCGCGTACCTGTTACCACGATCCATATATGGACCATTTCCATCACTTTAAAAAGTACACTCTGGGCCCGTTTCTAAATAGCTCATCCCACCCAGCCCCAGGCAAACACTGATCTGCTTCTGCTTCCAGTCACAATAGATTATATTTGCCTTTTCTAGAACATCCTATCAATAGAATCAAATCCTATGCACTCTTTTGTGTCTGGCCCCTTTGCCTCAGCACCATGTTCTTCCTTGAGGTTCATTATCATGTTGCTTGTGTTGGGATTTTTGTTTCTTTTATTGCTGAATAGTATTCCAATGTATGGACTTATTAACACACTTCACTTTTCATGGACATCGGGTTGTTTCCAGTTCAGGGAAATTATGAGTAAAGCTGCTATGGATATTTTTCATCAAGTCTTGTTGTGAACAAATGCTGTCATTTCTCTTTGGTAAGTGCCTAGGAGAGGCATTGTTGCATCTCCTGTGATAGGTACACACGGTATTTTTTTGTTTTTTGGTCGTACCATGCAGCTTGCGGGATCTTAGTCCCCCGACCAGAGATTGAACCTGTGCCCCCTGCAGTGGAAGCATGGACCCCTAACCACTTACCGCCAGGGAATTCCCAGTACACACACATTATGATTGTTATGTCATCTTGATGAATCTACCACTTTTATCATGATGAGAAGTCTGTCCTGGTAATAATATATTTGTTCTGACGTCTACTTTGTCTAATATTGTTATAATCACTCGAGCTTTCTTGATATTGGTGTTTGCATGGTATGTCTATTCTCTGACCTCTGCCTTGTAATTAGACTATTTAGACCATTTACACTTGAATAATTACCAGTTTAGTTGGATTTAAATCTCGTATGTATTATTTGTTTCCTTGTTGCTTTTTTCTTCTCCAGTCTTCTTTTGGATTGAGTATATCCTAGTAAGTTGTCATCACCACTGGCTTATAATAGCTATATAGCTCTTCATTTCATTTATTTTTCTGGTGTTTCCAGGCACCTCGTCTTCCGTGAACTCCTGGTGCCTTTGCCTCGGCAGGACCACCATGGTCTGCTTGGGTCCCCCTCCCAGCACCACATTTCAGAAAGTGCCTCCAGGCGAAGAGCTGACGCAGCCTGGGGTCCTCCTAGTTTGCTTCCCTTCTTTCAGGGACTCTAGCCCCTTCTGTGTCTGAAAACAGTTACTTCATATACTTTGTCCAGTTTTCTGGTTGTTATTGTGGGAGCTTAGGTTCGGCTCTGGTTACCATATTATGTTCTGAAGTGTAATTTTATTTTTGAAATAAAGTATTTGGTTCTTGGCAGGAGAATGTGTTAAATATGTGAAATTGGGACTGCCTGTAAAACCCTAGATGCATAACACCATTGTTATGACTTCACAAAGTGATGTAAAGATGGTGATGATCAGTTTCCGGCTTAGGCATAGCAGCACGTGTAAACCTCAGAAGCAGAAGCTTTGAAAAGTTCTGTATCAGTCCCGTTTGAATGATAACAGCCCATAATCGAGCCCTTAGGTGCTCAGTGTTCTACATACAGATCTTTTTTAAAAAAATCATCTTACGTGTGTGTTTTTTAAATTATTTATTTATTTATTTATTTATTTATTTTTGGCTGCGTTGAGTCTTCGTTGCTGTGCACGGGTTTTCTCTAGTTGCGGCGAGCGGGGGCTGCTCTTCGTTGTGGTGTGAGGGCTTCTCACTGTGGTAGCTTCTCTTGTTGCAGAGCACGGGCTGTAGCACGCGGGCTTCAGTAGTTGTGGTGCGTGGGCTTCAGTAGTTGTGGCTCACCGGCTCTAGAGCGCAGGCTCAGTAGTTGTAGTGCACGGGCTTAGTTGCTCCGAGGCATGTGGGATCTTCCCGGACCAGGGCTTAAACCCGTGTCCCCTGCATTGACAGGCGGATTCTTAACCACTGTGCCACCAGGGAAGCCCCTGAGGTTTTAATTTAATTTTAATTCATTTAAATTGAAATAGCCCCATGTGGCTAGTGGCTGCCGTATTAGACAGCAAAACTCCAGGTAGCAAGGGAGCAGGGGTAGAAAGACAGCCCTGTGATGGAGCAGTCAGGGGAGCCTCCCAGCAAAAGACTGACCAGCCTCTTGCCTCACTGTGGCAGGGGAAGCCCCAGGCTGGAAATGGCAAATACTTGGCACAGGCACCACTCCGAACCATTCCTGCGCCCATGGCAGACATTGCTAGTCAATCACCACACACTTTCTTGCTAGTTCAGCCATAGCTCAGGATCCTTCTCAATACAACACTCCAGGCAGTCCCCAACTACAGATCAGTAGATGCTAGCATTTGAGAGAAATATTACTGGTCATCCCTAGGCCAGGAGGCCCATCTGGGAGGTCCAGGATCTCACCAGGCTGTAAGGTGGCTGGCAAGGGACGTGTGGCCAACCTGGGTCAGTGAGGCAACCACAAATATGGAGAGTGGAGAGGCAATGTGCTGGAGGAGCCAAGATTTTTCTATTTCTTCAAGAAACACTCAGAGCATGATTTAGGGAGAGAGGAAGGGGGTGGGGGGAGAGGTGAAGACTTGTCAAAGCCAGCTGATGTGCAAAGCATTTGGAGATTTTTATTGAGCTGGGTGCAATATTGTGATTTATGAAGAAAAATACATATTTGGTCATTCAGACCAAAAATATATATTTGGCCATCTCCCACGTGGCCCAAACCTTAAAATATTTACATTTTCGCCCTTTTTGGAAAAAAAAAATTTGCGGACCCTTATTCTAGAGAGGGTTCTGAATTGCCCACAAAAGTGGACTTGCTGGATTAAAGGAAATATGCATTGAAAATTTCAGCAGATGCTGCCCTTCATACTTGCACTAGCAGTGTATGAGATTGCCTGTTCCCCAGTATCCTCACCAACACAGAGTAATATCAGACTTTTCCATGTGGCCAATTTGATAGGTGAAAATGGTATTTCACTATCGTTTTAATTGTACTTACCTTATTAGCAGTAAGATTTAGTATTAGGCAGTAGGTATAATAAAATATATATTTGGTCTTTGTCCCTCATTCCTGGCACAAAACTTCTAAACCCCGTGGAATTTCCAGATAGGAGTGTCTTTTGATATTCATAACAAAACCCTTTCAACCACACCTGAGTTTGTGTTAATGAGGTGACTTTTGGAAAGCCCCTAAGGAAGGGGCTGGTTGCCAGGGGAACCAACCAGAATTAGAGGATTGGAACTTTCAGTCTCTTCCACCCTCCCCCCCACCCCCTTGAAGGGGAGAGGGGCTTGAGGTTGAATCAGTTAATCCTGTCTACATAACGAAGCTTCAGTGAAATTAAAAGAATGGAGTTTGGGGCTTCCCTGGTGGCGCAGTGGTTGAGAGTCTGCCTGCCAATGCAGGGGACGCGGGCTCGAGCCCTGGTCTGGGAAGATGCCACATGACACGGAGCAAGTGGGCCCGTGAGCCACAACTGCTGAGCCTGCGCGTCTGGAGCCTGTGCTCCGCAACAAGAGAGGCCGCGATGGTGAGAGACCCGCGCATCGCGATGAAGAGTAGCCCCCGCTTGCCACAACTAGAGAAAGCCCTTGCACAGAAACGAAGACCCAACACAACTAAAATAAATAAATAAATAAATAATTTTTAAAAAAAGTTCTTCAAAATTATTAAAAAAAAAAAAAAAAAAAGAATGGAGTTTGGAGAGCTTCTGGATTGGTGTACCCAGGGAGGTGCCAGGTGGGACAGCATGGAAGCTTTGCACCCCTTTCCCCATACCTTGCCCTGTGCGTCTCTTCCATATGGCTGTTCCTGAGTTAGATCTTTTTATAATAAACTGGTAATCTAGAAAGGAAAAAAAAATATTATATATATATATATATATATTTGGTCATCTCATATATATTTGGCTTTCCAAAAGTCACCTCATTAACATAACAAAAGGCACCTTTTTTAAAAAATTAATTTTATTTGAGCGTAGTTCTGCTGTACAGCAAAGTGAATCAGCTATACATATACATATATCCCCTCTTTTTTGGATTTCCTTCCCATTTAGGTCACCACAGAGCATTGAGTAGAGTTCCCTGTGCTATACAGTAGGTTCTCATTAGCCTGGAAGGGCGACGCTGCACTCTCCCCTCCGTTGCCAGGCAGGCTGTGCTTCTGTTACTGCAGCCCAAGGCCCCGAGAGCCTGCTCTGGTTCCTTAGGGGCCCCTGGGAGGGGTGTTTGTCACAGGTCTCTCCGCAAGCCCAGTTCTCTCGACCGTGACTGTCCTCGATTGCGGCGTCTGCTACACGGCCTGGGTCAAAGAGCCTAAAAGTGCGGGGATTGGGACCCAACCTGGTAGGAGGAACTTGAGTCCCGTGATCCCCCTAAGCCCCTGTAACCCTGCGGTGGGCGTGGGTCCCCCTCAAGTCACGCTGCCTCCCACACCCACAGCTTCCTTCTGTCTTTGGCTGAGTCCCCTCTGGTTCCTCAAATGGCCACCAGGTGGGAGCAGAGACCTGCGGTGAGGCTGGGACTGAGGCCTCCTTGAAGATGGGCTAGGAGGGCTCCAGGCAGGGCTGGGGGCCTCTCTCACTGGGGGTCTGGGCTTGCCGGGTGGCTGGGAGCTGGGTGCGTGCCTGGGGGTGCAGGCCTCTTTTGGGGTGAGTGTGCTGTGACTGCGTGGGGTGTAGATGGGCACACCTGTGTGCAGAGGCCTCTGCAGCTGTTGGGTGCGTGTGCCCTTGAGCATGCCCGTGTGCAAGCATGCAGGGGATACCTGTGTGTGACTGTGGGGCCTGGGTCTGCAGAATCCTCCCTGTTCCCCTGCAGGCCTGAGAAGGCTGACGATTGGGATAGCCTGGCCCTTGAACTTTATGTTTCCAAAGCGGCAGGTGGCTCCGAGGCTCGGACCTCAGGACCCCCTGCCCGCTGCGTTCCCTTAGGCTGTGTCCAGCCAGTGTGGCGGCTTGTCCTACTTTGCCAGGTTTGGGGTCCTGCTGAGCCTTTTTTATTTATTTATTTATTTTAACATCTTTATTGGAGTATACTTGCTTTACAATGGTGTGTTAGTTTCTGCTGTGTAACAAAGTGAATCAGTTATACATATACGTATGTTCCCATATCTCTTCCCTCTTGCATCTCCCTCCCTCCCACCCTCCCTATCCCACCCCTCTAGGTGGTCACAAAGCACCAAGCTGATCTCCCTGTGCTCTGCGGCTGCTTCCCACTAGCTCTCTGTTTGACGTTTGATAGTGTATATATGTCCATGCCACTGTCTCACTTTGTCACATCTTACCCTTCCCCCTCCCCATATCCTCAGGTCCATTCTCTAGTAGGTCTGTGAGCCTTTTGATTTGTGTCAGGATGGGGACTCATTGCTGTTCCTGGGGGCCTCGGGGTAGGAAAGGCCAACAGTGCACTGGGGGTGCTCCTTAGCCCCAGGCTGGGGGTTCGGGGAGGGGGAGGGCTGCCACACCGGAGTTTGTGCCCCTGGTCCTGCCAAGCCACTGGGAGGGTGGATGCTAGCCCACTTGTCACCCGCTTAGCATCCTGGGCTTCCAAGGTCCTCCTCCAGCCAGGCCCGTTTCCCTGCTCCCTTTGGTGCCTTTCTACTGCCCTCACTACCTCCACCGCCCTCTTCCGTTCTCCCTGAAAACCACGCTAAGCAGACATTTGTCAAGGTCACAGTGACCTCCATGCTGCCAAGCCCAGTGGACAATTCTCCGGCCTCCTCTGACTTGACCCTCAGCAGCACTTCAGGGGCTGGTCCTTCCCTCCTCCTGCCATCACTCCCTTCCGCAGCTCAGGAATTCCGCTCTCCTGGTTTTCCTTCTGTCCCGCTGGCCCTCCCTCTCAGCCTCCTTTGCTGGTCCCTGATCTCTCCAAGTCTGGGTGCCCCATCCCTACACCTCTTCTGTCTCCCTCTTTAAACGCCCACTTCCTTGGTGATCTCATCCAAGCTCATGGCTTTCAAATGACTCCCGTTGAGTATAATTTAATTAGTTGGTTTTTTATCATCTGTCTTCTCCCAAAGGAAAGCAAGCTCTACAGGCAGGGCTTTTTTTGTCTTAAGTCAGGTTTATTAAGGTATAATTTACATACAGTTAATGTCACCCTTTTTAGTGTTCACTTCTGTAAGTTTTTGACAAACACGTATAGTTGTGAAACTGTCTCTGCCGTCAATTACAGGACAGTTCCCATCACCCCCAAAAGTTCTCCATACCCTTGTGGTCATCCCCTCCCCCATGTCCCGCCCTGGGCAGCCACTAATCTGTTCTTTTGTCCCTTTTCCCTAGTTGTGCCTTTTCTGAAAAGTCATATAAATGGGATTGTACTGCGTGTAACCTTTGGAATCGGCTTCTTCCACTTATCACAATGCACAGCGCATTTGAGATTCACCCATATTGTTGCAGCTGTGAGCCGTTAGTTCTTTTATTCTATTGTATTTTATTGCACAGCTTTGTTTATCTGTTCGGAGGGGGACCAGTTGTCCTGGTTTCCGTGGGAGGGAATGGTTTTTCTGGGACATGGGACTTTCAGTGCTAAAACCAGGGTGGTTGGTTATCTTAGTTCTTTAGTTGAGGGACATTTGGGTTGTTTCTAGGTTGTTGATGATTTTGAATACCTACTCAATATAACCAGTGACAGAGGGTTTTTTGGTGAACACAAATGTCCATTTCTCTTGGGTAAATACCTAGGAGTGGGGTTGCTCAGTTGGATGACGAGTGTACGTATCACTGTAAAAGAGGCTGCCAAGCTGTTCTCCAGAGTGGCTGTATTGTGTAGCATTGTGGGAGAATTCCACTTGCTCTGCATCTTAACCAGAACTTGGTAGTGTGTCAAAAAAAATTAAAAACCGGTTTTTTAGCCATCTTAATAGGTGTATAATGATATCTCCTCACGGTTGGCAGAGATTTCCTTTATTCGCCTTGAGTAGTGTTGTGCCCCCAGTGCCTGGGTTAGTGCCTGCTATGTAGTAGACACTCAATGAATTTTTTTTTTTTTACTGAGTGAATGGATGTATGGATGGATGAATGAATGAAGTCAAAGGGGCTTCCGGTATCTAAATCTGTTATAGCAAATACATAGCACACGTACCGCCAATTCCCCCATGCCCCATTCTGTTTCCATGGCAGACGTCACTCATCAATTGAGCCATTTTATCCACCTGCTTCATTTCAGACAGGTACGATCCAGTCCTTTGTGTAGCAAGTGAGATGAGCCCCATGAGCTAATGCAGCTTTAGTTCAAGCCTCTCATTGGCTGAAGAAGAGGCCAGGCTCAGAGCAGGGTCCAAGGCTGCCCAAGGACTCACAGCGAGCCAGTGGCAGGACTAGATCTCCAGGCTGGGCTCTCCCCAGAAAAATGCACGACGTCTCTGACAAGGCTGGAGTAGGATGGGAGGCATGGACGTGGATCTGGGCTTGAGGCCGGGTTGGAGCATTGTGGAGTGCTCCCTGGGCCCCGGCCGGGTGGGAAGGCTGATGCCGGCGCTCTTCCTGCAGGTGCCCAGGAGCTGCTGGGATGGCCTACCCGCCCACGTTGGCTCCCTGGCCCAGCGGGCGTACTGGGCTCTGCTGAGCCAGCAGAGGGACCAGAGCATCGTGGCCCTGGGCCAGAGCGGTGCTGGCAAGACCACCTGCTGCGAGCAGGTCCTGGAGCACCTGGTGGGGATGGCAGGCAGTGTGGATGGCAGGGTCTCAGGTACAGTGGTCTCCAGGTGACGTGCAGCTGGGACGTGGTGGGGGCGGTGGCGTGGGGGAAGGGAAGGGAGAGTCAGAGGGGGTGCTGGGCGGCTCTTTCTTATATCTGCTCAGCTAGCGTTCACTGAGCACCTGTGTGCAGACCCTGTGCTGGCTTCTGGGCAGGGCCACCCCTAGTCTGTTGGGTACTTTTGTGTGAATTAGAAACAGGTACTCCTTGCCTAAGACACTCACTGCCACATGTGGAACCGTCGTCACGCATTGACATTGTTAGAACCAAACACTTGACCACCACGTTCTGGGCCATCATCCTAATAAGTATACAGGCCTATGGCTATCTGATATAAATGCTGTGCCCTTAGGTGTGGTGTCCTTGTGCAGCGCACAGCCCACTGGACTGTGCAGAGGACCCGATAAGTAAAAACAAAGACAAGGAGGCACTGACAGCCGGAAGGGAGACTCAGCTGCTCATCTGTGCCAGACTCCAGTGCTCTGCACCGCTTGCTGGCCGAGCTGGGGAGGGGAGAGGCGGAGGGAGCACAGAGAAGGGGCCGGGGGGCTTCCTTGAGGAAATGATGTTTGAGCTGGGCATTAAAGAAAGAGTTTCAACATTGTAAATCAACTATACTTCAATAAAAAATAGTGTCAGTTGGTGATAATAATTACAATATTGATGGGGATCGTGGTAAATGCTTGCTGAGGACTTACGCGCCAGGCTCTATTCCAAGCAGGTTAACTTATTTATTATTTAAAACATCCCTATAAGGTAGACATTATTATTATTTGAATTTTATAGATGAGGCCATTAAAACGCAGGGAGGTTAACCAGCTTGCCCAAGGCCACACAGCTCATACATCCTAGCACCGAGATTCAAACACAGACAGTTTGGCTCCAGAGCTGTTACCCCTGGGCCAGTGTTCTCAATGTATTGTTGCCCCTCTGAGGAGCCTTTTTAGTTGTTCTTTCTCCTAATCGTCTCCCACCATGAAAAGTTAATGCCATAGATTCACCATATATTTGTTTATGCAGTGTGTGTGTATGTGTGTATATATATACAGACACACACAGACGTGTGTGTGTGTGTGTGTATCTGTGCTCTATTCTATACATAAGAAAGGAAAACTGCCCCCATCCTCAAGAATCAGTTTCTGCCCTCTTGGGGGCAGTATTCCCCCTGCTGAGAATATATGGCCCAGGCAGTATTGCTTTTCTAATAATAACAAACAATACTAACACCACCACATTTGGAGCATGTTCTGAGCACTTTACATTATTAAAGCTTTTAGTCTTTGTGGCAACCACATGAGGTAAGTAAGTACTATTATTACCCCCATCTTATAGATGGGGTATCTGAGGCACAGGGGGGTTAATTTATTCGCTCCAAATCAGGTGACTAACAACGGGGAGAGGCCATATTCAAGCTTGTTTAACCATTGTACTATCCTGCTTCTCCACTGGGCTTATTCCAATGCTTTATTGATCACCTGTTCTGCACCTGGCCCAGGTTAGAGCCCTGTGAGGAGCTGGGGATACAGCAAGGAGAGGCCCTCCCAGAATGTAGATCTGCTGAAAGTGTGTGTTGGGGGAGTGGGAGTCAGGCTAGGCTGTATCCAGGTGCCTAGCACATAGTGGGTGCTTGTTAAATAGTTATGTTAAAAAGCTTGGGACTGCTGGGCTTTTTGAGCTGGCTGTGATGGGCGTTCCCCGACAGCAGGTCCAAGAATGTTAATGCTCTGCCCTCCTCCTAGACTCCACCAGGCCCAGGAGGCCCTAGGGCAGCCCTTGTCACTCAGATCGTACCAATCCTAGGTGTGTGTATCTCCCCTTCTGGGCTCACTCTTGCTCACCCCGCGCCCCTGCTTGCAGCACAGGGCCAGCCCAGCAGCGGAAGAGGTGTGGCTTAGAGCTGAGTTGGGGGAGTGGAGGGGCCCCTGCTGGGGCCTGGGGCCAGAATGGGGTCCTGTGAGAGGTGGGGGTGGCAGCACCCGGGCCACGGGTGATGCCCTGTCTGTGCCCCACCAGTGGAGAAGATTCGAGCCACCTTCACTGTCCTCCGGGCCTTTGGCTCCATGTTCACCGGCCACAGCCGCCGTGCCACCCGGTGCTCCATGGTGATGTCACTGGACTTGAACGCCACAGGCCGAGTCACGGCCGCCCAGCTCCAGGTGAGGCCTCTGGGTGGGAGGGAGAGGGGGCTCTTTGGGGCTGCAGTAGCCTCAGCCCCACTCAGCAGGGCCCACGCCTCCAGCTGGGACCCTGGAATGTGTCTAAATGGTCATCGCTCCCCAGGCCAAGGCCAGCTCCTCCCCACCTCACTCAGTGCCCAGACATCTCCTCCCGGAGCAGGCCAGCTCGTCTGTGCCTCGGAGTATCACAGGGATGAAATATTCATGAGTAGATACATAATTCAGCCGCTCATTAGCTGGGTCTTAAAAGCGTAAGCTGAAATTAAACAGGCGCTCGCTGGCCTTCTGCGGCAGCCCGTGTGTGACAGGCACATGGCCTGTTTGTTCCTCTCTCTGAAATCACCTGGCTCCTCCCCTTCCCCCCCCCGCCCCGCCCCCGCCAACATTCTGTTTGAACAGAAAACAGGATTAGGTTATTAGAAGGGTTGTTTGTATGTGGAGCTAGGAGAATACCCAGACTCGCTGGTGCACGATAAATCCCTTTCTGTCCCGGCCCTGAAAGTCTACCGTGCATCACCATGTGGGTCAAGTTATTAAGGGCTTCGGTTGCATAAGAGTGTGTTGGAGGGCGGCTCTGGGTTAATTGTTAGTACCCTTGGATTCCTTCATCGGAATGAGCCCGTTGCATTCGTTGATTGCCTGCGTGGACGCTGAATCAGTGAGACAAAGGCCTGGCACGTTTTGATTTGGAGGCGTCCAGCCAAGTTGGGGCCTGAGGTGCTGCCTCGAAGAGTGGGCCTGGGGGTTGGTGGGGGTGTGCGGGCAGCCTAGCGGGGCCTCGTGCTGACCGGCGCCTGTCCTCTCCCCTGGCAGACGATGCTGTTGGAGAAGAGCCACGTGGCCCGGCAGCTGGAAGGGGAAGGCAATTTCGAGGTTTTCTCCCAGATGCTATCCGGATTGGACCTGGCTCTCAGGTGAGCGACTGGGCTGAGCAGGGACAGCCGAGGGCAGTGAGACAAAGGGCCTCCGCTCTCCAGGGCCCCAGCCCTGCCTCTGCCTAGAGGTGAGAGGCAGTGGAGCCCAGTGGTTAGGAATCTGGCCTCTGATTCTTGCTGCCTGGTACTGCTCCTGGGCTGGGTGAACCTGGCCAGGTGTCACCTGCTCTGAACCTCCGTTTCTTCCTCTGTAAAGTGGAAATAGTACCTTGACTGCTGACCTTACAGGATTAAGTGAGATAATTCACATATGGCTCTTTATACACGCTGGGGGGTGGTGGTGGGTGTCTGCTGTGACGGTGACATTTTGGTACAGGTTCTGACAGCAGCGTGGGAGGTGGGCAAGGAACAGCAGACCCCAAATCTTCCAGAAGCTCCTAAACTCTGTGAGAGCCTTGGGTGCACCTGAGGTAGCTCAGGGCGAGGAGGCACCAGGTGGAACAGCAGAGAAGCCACAAGGCTCATCTGGGAGGGCCTTCTGGGGGAGGTGGCCCAGGGAGTCATCTCTGCCCCTCGCTGACTCCTGGGAATTCTTGGACATGTGGCTCCCTGTCTCTGAGCCTTGGTTTCCTCATCTGTTGAACGAATGAGTAAGGTTCTATCTAGTGAAGCTCCAGGGAGTGCTCACCCCAGGCGAGGGGTGATAATTTTCAATTTGCCTCTGCGTCCCCCATCATTTGTCTCCTGCCTTCCACCCCCGTCTGAAGGGCAGGCCCAACCTGTCCTGAGCCTCTTGGCTAAGGCCAGAGGGGCACCTTACCCTTTGGAGAGAGGGCAGATTAGGGAGGAAACTCCCAGTTTTCAGAGCAGGGTAACTGAGGAGTAAGGAAGCTTCTGGAAGGCCTTCACTTAAGAAGGGCCCATTGAGGGCAGCAAGTGAGGAATATTCGGGAGGCAGGGCCAGGGCCTGAGGCAGACCCCGGGGCCACCTGGGGCACTCTGTGGAGCCCCGTGCCATGATGCCCACCTGCCCTGCCAGGCCACTGGTGTGGGTGGGTCCTCCCTTACTTCTGGTCCCTTCTCTGTTTCCAGGACAGAACTGTACCTGCACCAGCTGGCAGACAGCAGCTCCTTCGGCATGGGCGTGTGGCCTAAGGTAAAGAGGAGGTCCTTCTGGGTGTGAGTGGGTGTCTGTGTCCCCATGGCCAAGATGGGCGGGTCCCCTGTGTGGCTCGTCCCTCTGCCACTGGGGTGAGTAGTTGGCAAGGGCTGGTCACGTGGGGGAGGCAGGGTTGCCTTTATGGGGCCTGGGCTTGTCAGGGAAATGAGTCTTGTGCTAATAAAGGGAACCAGGAGGTGGTTTGTGTAGAGGTAAGGGCGCGGTCTCCGGGACAGGCTGTCTGGGTTCAAACCCCGGCTCTGACACTTACTGGATATGAGACCTCAGGCATGGACCCTAGCCTCTCTGAATGTCTGTGTCCTCTTCGGTAAAATAACAACAGAACGGGCGGGCAGGCTGAGGGGAGGACAGAGCGTGGCACGGCCTGCCCGCCTGGGCCACGGGGAGAAGGTCGGGGCACCGCCTGCGCCCTCGTTCCGCTGCCTGGCGTCCTTTGTGGAGGCAGGGCTCCCAAGGAGCTCAAAGGCCAGGGAAGGACACACGGGACGGTCCAGAGCCACCCTACCGCTCCAGTGGTGCAGCACCCTCTCTGAATTCCTACTGCCACCAAAACACATCCCTAAGGCCTTTGGGAAGAATTGCTAGGACCCAGGAAGGCGGCCCCTTGCTGTGGTCCAGACTTCAGCAGCTGCCGATGACCAGAGGGAGCCAGCCGGCCGGCCGTGAGCAGGAGGACAGGACACGGGGACAGGGACAGCCACAGCCGGGCTTCCCGCAGCTGTGCCCACCGCCAGAACCAGCTCCAGCCAGTCACAGCCCCCGAGATGCCAAACAGTGACGGGCGAGAGGCCGGCAGGAAACTGACACCCCCTCACTGGAGAGCCTGCCCGGTCGGGGTGCGGGGCACCATCCCCGTCTGAACTCACCCCACAGCTCAGCCGTCTCCCAGTGACCCAGACGCGTCCCCACGGCCCCAGGGCTGATCCCCGACCAAGGTCAGAACTCCCCCCAGTGTGACGGCCCCCATGCCACTCCTGTGGTGGAAGGGACGGCAGGCAGAGACCAGGAGTAGAGTCTTTTTTATTAATGGCTGCGTTTTCAAAGAACCGTTTTGTTACCAGGAAAGCTCCCCAGGAAGGGATTGCATTAGTGCAACAAGGGGGAGCCTTGATGCCAGGCTTTCCAGACACTTCCAGGTGGAGACTTTTGGCCTAGGCCGGCCGCCGGGGACTCGGGGGCTGGGAGGACACACGGCCCCTCCCCCGCCCCGACGGGGCGCTAAGGCACCCGGCCCGCCCGGGGGGGCAAAACCCCGTGCCGTCAGCAGGCCGGCGGCTTGCAGCCCTCAACCTGCAGCCCTTTGCTCAGGAGGAAGGCGTCCTGCATGGGGTCACAACCCAGGAAGAGCTTCACCATGCCCTTGGCATCCTCGGAGCCCCCTGGCCTCAGAATGCAGCTTCTGTAGTCCATGGCAACCTGAGGAGAGGGGGCGGGGCTGCAGGAGGGTGGAGCACCCCCTTCACGGAGGGTGTGGGTGTGGCCACCTCTGCTGTGACTCAACAAAGGGCAGGGGAGCAGGGGGTTCTGGGCAGGGCCCTCAGAGCCTGGCAGGCCCAGGCGGGCGGCACAAGCATCTAGGCCCAGGCCAAGGACCTCCGTGTTGGTCTGCACGGCAGGCCGGCCTCTCACCTTGCCACTCAGGACGCCCTCCTGCTTGAAACGAGTGTGTGGACCGTGTCCGCGGAGTACACCTCGCTGCACAGGTAGCCATAGGACTGGGCGTCGTAGCTTCCTGCCAGGTGGCCGAAGGTCTCAGGCAGGTGGGTCCCTGGGACACACGCGGAGAGGCTCCTGCCCGGCCCCCTGGCCGCTCCGTGCCCCTTCCCCAGAGCCCAGAGCTTGGGGCCTCAAAGCAGCCCTGTCTGAGTCCCCTGCCACTAGAGGGAGTATTGGCCCAACACTTCTAGAAAACGGGGACCTTGCGGGCAACTCAGTGGAGGGACACAAATCAATCTTTGCCGACTTTCTGCTGAAGCTCACGAGGGTTCACCCCTAAGCCTCTTACAGGGACAGCTGCCCGAGGCTCCGAGGGATGAGTCAGGGCTCGCCCTCCAGCACGGGGAGAGCGCGGGTTAAAGCGCTCACGAGGGAGTGAACTGCGTCTCCGCACCGACACGCACGGGCAAACCTCGTCGACGCGTTCCGTTCGGGGTATGAAGCCCTCTCCTGCCTCTTCCAGGCTCTCCAGAAAGCACGTGCAGATACGCCCAGCCCACCCTCGGACTCCGCGGGCCACAGCTGGAGGGACCAGCCCAGGAACCCAGGCAGGAAGAGGCCAGAGGTCAGCGAGCCTCGACCAGAGCCCGTCAGTCGGTCCCCCTTCACACACCACCAGAGGATCCTCTTGACCTGGGCAGTAGCCGCCAACCGACCGCTAAGGTGGGCCCGGCGTGCGCTTGGCTACCTGGCGTGGCTGGGACCCCGAGGATCTCCTGGCAGAGGCGGGCATTGTCCTAGGCCGGGTCTGAGGGCGTCTGCGTGTGCAGGGCCTGGTCCACCTTGGCCAGGACGATCTGGCGCAGGTTGAAGAGGCCTGGAGGGCGGGAGGAAGGAGACGGGGGCGCTGGCACTGTGTCCAGGCCGCGCTTTCCAGCCGGGCGGTCCGGGAGCCCCTTTCCTTTCCCTCGGCCCGGCCGCACGGGGGTTGGCCAGCCGGGACTTGATGAGCTTGTCCAGCAGCTCCTGGGGGACGGCGCTGCTCGTGCCCCGCCGAGACTGGCAGCAGCGCCAGGGCTTCACAGGGCGCGGCGCTCCCGGCCCCAGAGCCTACCCTCTGGTTCTCATCCCCGGCTGTCACCAGAGTCGCAGGCAACGTGCCCTTCTTTTCGTTTGTCTTTTTTCCGGCCCTCGACCACGCAAAGGTGTGAAGCCCTGCCACTCGCTGCCACGTGGATGCACCGTGAGAACACGGTGCTCAGCGAGAGAAGTCAGACACAGAAGGGCACACAGGGTGTGACCCCACTGAGGGGAAACGTCCAGAACAGGTAGATCCACAGAGTCAGAGTGGGTTCCTGGTTGTCAGGGACAGGGGAGGGGAGGGAATGATAACTAAGGGCGTGAGGGACCTTTTTGGGGTGAGGGAAATGTTCCAGAACAGGGCAGTAGTGACGGCTGCACAGCTCAGTAAAGTGTCCCCACGCGCTCCGGTTGCAGTCTGTGAGAGCATCGCTCTCAGGACGAAGGGCTGACTGCAGGAAGACTGAACGAGCACTGGGTCCTGGGCCCAGACGCTCATCTGGGGACCCCCCCCACATTGGGAAGTCACTGGGACTTGCTGAGCCTCCACCGAGACTGGCAGCAGCCCCAGGGCCTCACAGGGCGTGGTGCTCCCGGCCCCAGAGCCTAACCTCTGGTTCTCATCACCGCCTGTCACCAGCCTTGCATGCAACGTTCCTTTCTTCTATTTTGTCTTTTTTAAAGGCAACTCTTGAATACCTGTATTTAACATTGCAGGGAACCAGTCCTGACTCCTTGATCTGGGACTTCCAGCCTCCAGAGTCTCGAGGACATCCACTTCCGTTGTTTACGCGCCCAGTGCGTGGGGTTTGATGATGGAAACTGACACCGAGGGCGTCTCCTCGTGCGGGGTGACATCAGCGGAAGAATCCCGTGGCGAGGGCCTGCCTGAGGACCACGGGAGAGCCCGGGCCCTCCCCGCCCCCTGCCTTCAGCCCCTCGCCCGCACCCTCCTGGGAGCGGAGCTGGTGCATCGCTTGCCAGAACTCATGGAAGTAGGTCTCCAGCTCATCATGCTGGAACAGGGAGGGCGGGTTGGGCGTAGGCTTGGTGAAGTTGGCCACCATGGCCGCGATGGCAATCTGGCGCCTCCCGTCCTGCTGCAGGCAGCCCGGCTGCAGGCCAAAGCAGGCCATGTGCCCGGACTTCCCTTCCCTGGGGAGGGACGCGGGTGAGGCCCCGCTACCCCCGCTACCACAGAGGAGCCCCGGCCCACGGCCAACAGGTTCCCCCACGCATGCACCGAGGGTAGAGGTCCAGGTAGAACTTGCTGATGGATGACCTTGCCCGAGGCCGCGTCCCGGACCGTGTAGAGCCTCACATCTTCATCTTCGTGACGCATGTTGGCGCCTTCCTCCAGGTCGAAGGTCAGCCCCAGCAGCTCCTGGGAGATGCCCAGCCGCCCGCGCGTGACCACCTGCATGGGGAAGGACTCATTGAGCAGGTACTGGTCCACGTGGTAGCGCGTCTCCTCCCCCTGGTTCATGTAGTAGCGCAGGTCCTAGACGTTGATGGGCCCGTCAAAGTGCAGGCCCCGCCTCTGGCACTCAGCCTTCTTTAGCTCCAGGATCACGGCCGCTCCTGCTCCCCGAGGGGCTTCAGCTTCTGGGCCAGCTCATCTGCGGGCGGAGGGGAGAGGCTCAGCTATGTCCCTGTGGCAGCCGCCCAGCCGCCCCCCACCCCACGCCCCTCGAGGCAGAATGAAGGGTTGGGGAAGGCGACCCCCAAGGGCTGACACAGTGGGGTCTCAGGCAGCACCACGTCCAGTCAAGGTCCACCTGACCCCCGTCCCCACTGGGACTCGGGGAGGCGGGGTTACCTAGGAAAGTGGCCACCACCTGGCTGGTCTTGGCCATGTTCATCTCCAGCACAGAGTCGGCACGCGTGCTGAATCCCAGCAGGCGGGACTTCTGAGCCTGCAGCCTTACCAGCTCCCCGAGGATCGCGCAGTTCTCCTGGAACCCAGAGACAGCCAGCGCTGGGGACCGTGGGCCACGCCCTCCCCACAGGCCCCGGGCCAGGTCTCTGTGGGTGGGAGGGCTCTCAGGCCACTGGCGGGCACAGCCAAACCCCCTCCCTCCTCCTCCTGGCCTGGATTTCTAGACACTTTGGTGCTGTCCTAACATGTGGTCTTTATGAACACAGGTCCTTTTGGAACCAGAAACGGCGTGAACCATGATGAGCTCTAAGGCCAAGGGCAGGAAGAAATGTGACCAGGCTCTCCAGGAGCCACCCAGGGGCCTCCCCGGGCTCAACAATACAAACTTGGCCGCCGTGCAGACAGCAGCTCATCCCCATGGCGCCCGAACACCCAGCCCCTGGACGGCGAGAGACCTGTTGCTGCAGGTGCCCCGTGGTTGGCTGGTGAGGCCTGGCCCCAGGCGTACGCCACCTTCTCTGGGGCCACCTCTCTGGGTCTGCGGTGGGGTTCTCCTGGGAGCCCCCAGTCACCACAGGACCAACGTGGCCTGTCTGCAGCCCAAGAAGGTGGGGACACAGGTCTGTCCCCCGTGGACATCACCCGCGAGGCCGAGCAAGCACCAGTGGTGTCTGCGGGGAAGATGAAGGGCTCATGCACAGCCCCCATCTACTGAAGATGCTAAACGGGAGAAGCACAGACTGCAGCCACATGCGGTATGGACCAAACGCAAGTGTCCTTGCAGGAACCGATGTCTGAATGTCGAGGCTGTTCCCGGGCCACAGTGAGAAGGCCCAGGCCCCACGCAAGGCACAGAGAGGGGATGGGGGGAACATCTGCGAATCTGAGCTCATCGGGCATCACCCCAGAAGGAGAGGGAGAGAGCCAGAAGGAGATACGGAGGGAGAGGGAGAGAGAGGGAGGTACAGACGTCTCTCCTTTCCCTGGGGGTTCTCTAGTGCAGCCAAGCCTGAAAACCACTGCATTTCGGGAGATGGGTCCTCGTGGAAAAGTTAAATAGTAGCTCATGGCATTATCGACACATATTAAAATGGCCCCAAATCTTGGGGAGTCAGGGAGGGGAGCTGGCGGCTGCCTCGTAAAGGAGGAGAGATTGGGCGTCAGAGGAGGTGCCTGCCTCCACCACCTCCGCCACCGCCGCCCCCCCCCAGGGCCCCGCAGACTTCATCTCCCAGCTGTGGTCCTGGGCTGGAAGGCAGCGGGGAGGTCAGGCCGTCCCAAGCATCAACGTTGACTTCAGGGCTGATCTGAAAGGCGCCTGGTGTTTGTTGAAGCAGAAAAAAGAGAAAGCAGTGGGCAGAGGATGGGAGGGGGAGGGAGCCCCCATCAGCCCTTCTCCCTGTCTCCCTCTCTGTCTCCCTCCCTCCCTCCCTCCCTCTACCTCCCTGCCTCTCACTCTCCCTCCATCTCTCCCTCTGCCTCTCTCCCTCCCTCTCTCCCTCCCTCTCTCCCTGTCCCTCTTGCCCTGTCCTGTCCCTCTCTCCCTCCCTCCATCCCTGTCTCTCTTTCCCTGTCCCTCTCTCCCTCTCCCTCTATCCGTCCCCCCTCCCTTTCCCCGTTTCCATCTCCCTCTCTGCCTCCCTCTTTCCCTGTCCCTGTTTCCCTGCTCTGCTCTCCCTCTCCCTCTCCCTCTTTCCCTCTCCCTCTCTCCCTGTCCCCCTTTCCCTGTCCCTGTTTCCCTGTTCCGCTCTTCCTATACCTCTTTCCCTCTCCCTCTCTCCCTCTCGTGCTCCCTCTCCCTCCACCTCCTTCCCTCTCCAGAGAGGGAAGGAGGTGGAGGGAGAGGGACAGGGAGCAGGAGAGGGAGGGGGGAGAGGGAGAGAGGGATAGAGGGAGGGAGAGGGACAGGGAGCAGGAGAGGGAGGGGGGAGAGGGATAGAGGGAGGGAGGGAAAGACAAAGACATCTCTCCCTCCCTCTATCCCTCTCTCCCTCCCTCTCTCCCTCCCTCTCTCCCTCTCTCCCTCCCTCTCTCCCTCTTCCTCGCTCCCTCTCCTCCCTCTCCCTCTGTCTCTCCATCTCCCTCACTCCCTCCCAGAGACAGAGAGACGAAGAGGCAGAGACAAGGGAGAGGGAGAGAGGGAGAGGGAGAGAGAGGGGGAGAGAGGGAGAGACGGAGAGAGGGAGAGAGAGAGAGGTCTCTTCCTCCCTTTCCCTCTCTCCTCCTTCTCTCCCTCTCTCCCACTCTCCCTCTTCCCTCTCCCTCCCTCCCCCCTCCCTCTCTCCCTCTCCCCCTCTCCCTCGTCTCTCCCTCTCCCTCCATCTCTCCCTCTCTGGGAGGGAGTGAGGGAGAGGGAGAGACAGAGGGAGGGAGAGGGTGAGACAGAGGGAGGGAGAGGGAGGGAGGAAGGGAAAGGGCGAGGGAGGGAGAGGGAAGGAGGACGAGACGTCTCTCCCTCTCCGTCTCCCTCCCCCTCCCTCTCTCCCTCTCCCTCCCTTCCTCTCCCTCTCCCTCTCCTAGAGGGAGGGAGGGAGAGGGAGAGACAGAGGGAGAGGAGAGGGGGAGTCGGAGAAGGAGGTAGGGAGAGGGAGAAGGCGAGAGGGTGCCTGCTTCCCTCTCTGTCTCCCTCCCTCCCTCCCTCCCTCCCTCTCCGTGTCCCTGTCTCCCCCCTCTCCCTCTCCCTCTCCCTCTGTCTCTCCCTCTCTGGGAGGGAGAGAGGGAGAGGGAGAAGGAGGGAAAGTGATGGAGGGAGGGAGAGGGAGAGAGGGTGAGGGAGAGAGGGAGAGAAGGAGGAGAGAGGGAGAGGGAGGGAGGAAGAGAGCTCTTCCTCTCTCCCCCCTCTCTCTCCCCCTCCCTCTCTCCCTCTCCCCCTCTCCCTTGTCTTTGCCTCTCCCTCCGTCTCTCCCTCTCTGAGAGGGAGTGAGGGAGACGGAGAGACGGAGGGAGAGGGAAAGGGAGGAGAGGGAGGGAGGCAGAGGGAGGGAGGGAGGGAGAGACGTCTCCTCCCTCCCTCTCCTCCCTCTTCTCCCTCTCCCTCTCCCTCTCCCTCCAACTCTCCCGCTCCCTCCATCTCTCCATCTCCCTCACTCCCTCCCAGAGGGAGAGACGGAGGGAGAGGCAGAGACAGGGGAGAGGGAGAGAGGAAGAGGGAGAGAGGGGGGAGAGAGGGAGAGGGAGAGAGGGGGAGGGAGAGAAGGAGAGGGAAAGAGGAGAGGGAAGAGGGAGAGGAAAGAGGCAGAGGAAAGAGGCAGAGGGAAGAGGGAGAGGAAGAGGGAAGAGGGAGAGAGGAGAGAGGGAGATAGGGAGAGGAAAGAGAGAGGGAGAGGGAGGGAGAGGGAGAGAGGGAGGGAGAGAGGAAGAGACAGAGGGAGAGACAGAGAGGGAGTGGGAAAGAGGTAGAGGGAGAGCGGAACAGGGAAAGAGGTACAGGGAGAGAGGGAGGCAGAGAGGGAGGAGAGGAAGCAGGGAGAAAAGAGAGAAAGAACACACCGTCTACATTTCTGTCAAATGACACCGGGGATCCTTACACAACCAGGAGAAAGTAACACAGGGAGGCTCTTTCTCAGCTGGAACTGGAACTGCAGACGGGGCCAAACACCACCAGGCTGGCCACACGTGTCCAGCCGCCGCTCCAGCCCCGTCAGCCGTGAGTCTGGTCACCAGGGCTCTGAGTGTCTGCTCCAGGGAGCTGGGGTTCACCCTCTCACCCGGGAGGCCGGGCCAAGAGAGCAGGGCCCCGGGCTGGACACATAGGGGAAAACGCATCCCCACAGGACAGCTTGTGCGAGCAGATTCAGCTACCAGATTCTAGAGGCCCGGGACCACCCTGTGGCCCGTGAAACCCAGGAGCCACGAGGGTCTTGCAACGTGATTCCTGTCCGTTGGACTGTAAAGTTTGTGTAGGGAATCTTGGAAACAGTGGTAACAAGGCTGAATTGGAACGAGCTTTAGGCTATTATGGACCACTCTGAAGTGTGTGGGGTGCTAAAAACCCTCCCGGCTTCGCTCTCTTTGAATGTGAAGATCCCCGAGATGCAGCAGATGCTGTCCGAGAACTAGATGGGAGAACACTATGTGGCTGCCGAGTAAGAGTGGACCTGTCGAATGGGGAAAAGAGAAGTCGAAATCGTGACCGCCTCCTTCTTGGGGTCGTCGCCCTCGAGATGATTATGGGAGGAGGAGTCCTCCACCTCCCACACATCTCCAAGATGGAGAGCCTTCTCCGTCAGCCAGAGCAGGTCCCTTTCTAGATATAGGAGAAGAGAGAGATCCCTGTCCCAAGAGAGAAATCACAAGCCGTCCCGATCTTTCTCTAGGTCTCCTAGCCGATCTAGGTCAGATGAAAGGAAATAGAAGACCACTTTGCAAGAGGAGTGGTGTACAGGCAATAACTTCATTTGGCAGGAGTATGTACAGAAAATTCAAGTTTTGTTTGAGACTTCCGAAGCTTGGTGCACTTTTTAAATGTTTTAGTTGTTCACATTTGTTTGTCTCTTGGGACAGTGACACATAAAGGTGTCATTCTCTATGGTTTGAAATGGGTCCTGGGAGGCATGTAATATGAAGAATTGTTACCTTACAATGTTCCCTTAAGCAAAATTGAACTTGCTTTGAATTTTTGGTCTTGCCTAGACTGATAATAAAACTCTAACTCCTGCCCACCTAAAGTGTGATGTTTACTATTATGGAAACAACACTGGCAAACATTGAAAAGACTTTCTGTAGCTGGGATATGGTATGCAGCTGTAGTTAAGCAAGCAGTCTTTAAAAGGTGCTGTGAACCCAAGCCAGCAGGTAAAAATGAAAGCCGCACCCTTACCCTAGATTAGAGGTTTAAAAATTCCACTAGTCTTCACACCGGACAAGAGATTGTCCAGGGAGTTTAAAATCTAAGAAGTTTCAAGGAAGTTAGTTTACCTTTGAGTTAGGTCATACGTCCCCTCTGTGATTGCTGTACATGAATACATAGCTCTTTGTAATATTTTTTGGAAATTTGAGATTATCAAGATACCAATGTCCTGCCAGATTAAGAGTATATTGTAGAGCTGAACTTTGAGTTACTGTGCAATTTTTTTTTTCATGCTGTCATTTGTAATATGTTTTGTGAGAATCCTTGGGATTAACGTTTTGGTTGCAAAAGAAAAAAAGAAAAGAAAAGAATCCGCCTGCCAATGCAGGGGACACAGGTTCAAGCCCTGGTCTGGGAAGATCCCAGGTGCCGCAGATCAACTAAGCCCGTGGGCCACAACTACTGAGCCTGCACTCTAGATCCTGGGAGCCAGAACTACTGAGCCCCCGTGCCACAACTACAGAAGCCCACACGCAACGAAGACCCAACGCAGCAAGAAAAAAAAGACGATACTGGCCAGGTGATCAAGGGTAAAATCGTTTGTCATAAGTCCCGTTGATGGTGTGTATCCTTGATGTGACCTGAGGAGAATGGCATTTTTATCTCTGTCTGGGTCTTCCGCCCCAAACCCCATAACTCCAGACCAACCATAAGAAAACATCAGAAAACAAACAGACTAACAAATTGAGGGACAAAACACCTGACCAGTCCTCCTCAAAACTTTCAAGGTATCAAAACCCAGCGACGTCTGAGAAATGTCACAGCCCAGAGGAGACTGGGACAGAAAAAGGATGTTAGGGGAACACTAGGGAAATTCTAATAAAGTGTGGACTTTAGTTAATAACAATGTATCCATCTTGGTTCCTTAGTTGGATAAACATGTCACACTAAGGTACTAATGAGTTGGAAATAGGGGTACTGGGTCAGGGTCCACGGCACTCTGTACACTCTGTACAGATCTTTGCAACTTTTTTGTAACTCTAAGCTCTTGTAAAATTAAGCGAGTACTGAACAGAGCTAAGAATGTTATTTCCCTGATTTGAACATGCCTGAGTTTCTTTTCATGGTCACATTTTTGCTATTTGGATGTGTCTTGGAATCAGTAGCAAAGGAGAGTTGCCAGCCCCTGGGAAGATGTGGGTGGTTCGCAGGTGGCTTGCTCTGGAGCTGAAGACCACGGTGGGAAGTCTGCAGCCTCGGGCTGCACTTAGAAACATGGGAGGGGATGGGCCAGCTCAGTTAGGGATGGAACCTATAAATAAAACTTTTTTCTTTTCCGTTATGGCTTATCACAGGATACTGAATATAGTTCCCTGTGCTAGACAGTAGGACGTTGTAGTTTATCCATCCTATATTTAATAGTTTGCATCTGCTAACCCCAAACTCCCAATCCAACCCTCCCTCACTGTTTCTCCCCCTTGGCAACCACAAGTCTGTTCTCTATGTCTGTGAGTCTGTTTTTGTTTTGTAGACGCGTTCATTTGTGTCGTATTTTAGATTTCACATATAAGTGAGATCATATGATATTTGTCTTTCTCTTCTGACTTACTTCACTTAGTATGATAATCTCTAGGTCCATCCACGTTGCTGCAAATAGCATTATTTCATTCTTTTTATGGCTGAATAATATTCCATTGTATATATGTACCACATCTTCTTTATCCATTCATCCATCAGTGGACATTTAGGTAGCTTCCATGTCTTGGCTACTGTAAATAGTGCTGCAATGAACGTTGGGGTGCATGTATCTTTCTTTCTTTCTTCTTTCCTTCTTCCTTTCTTCCTTTCTTTCTTTCTCTCTCTCTCTTTCTCTTTCTTTCTTTCTTTCTTTCTTTCTTTCTTTCTTTCTCTCTATTTCTCTCTTTCTCTCTTTCTTTCTTTCTTTTTTCTTTCTTCTTTTATTGTCACACGGCATGTGAGATCTTAGTTCCCTGACCAGAGATGGAACCCACGCCCCCTGCACTGGAAGCATGGATTCTTAACCACTGGACCACCAGGGAAATGCCAGGGGTGTATGTATAGTTTTGAATTAGAGTTTTCTCCGGATCTATGCCCGGGAGTGGAATTGTGGAACCCTATGGCAGCTGTATCTGTTCCTGCACGCCTCACATCAACCACCTGCACTCCAATCCTTGCTCTCAACGTCATCTTCGGGGAACCCAACCTGCGACAGGGACCTTGACAAGAAGAAATGGCTCAGGGAAAAGCTACCTGCACGGGGAGGAGATAGAGACCATCGCCCCTGGGGTGCGGAGGGGAGAGTGGGTGCAGAGGTTTGTCATTTCACCCCTGATACTCATCTCAGCCCTCCTGGCTGCCCCACTCTAGGTCACCTCGGGATACAGAGGTGAGCCGGTTAGAGTCCCTGCCTGTGCAGGAATCGGGGCACCAGCGGGTCTGAATAATATTAGTGCAGGGTCTCCCCCGTGGCACTGGGGTTATTCGGGGCGGGTCATCCTCTGCTGAGGGCCCCTCCTGGGCACTGTGTGGGGTTTAGCAGCATCCCTGGCCTCACCCATTTGATTCCAGGGGCCCTCCCTCCCAGTTGTGACAACCACAGATTTTCCCCACACATCACGGAAGAACTGGGTGAGGCGGGGGCAGGATGGCTCTGGGCGAGGACAGCTGTGTTGAAGCAACCAGCCTGGCCCAGGGCAAGGTCTGCCCCAATCCCGTCAGCGCCTGCATTTAGAACTGCCCCTTTCCTCTCCCACCTCCCCTGCCCTGCAGTGGTCTCCGAGACATCATCCCCATGTAATAAATCACACCTTCTCAGTTTACTGTTTGCTGCCCTCGCTAGAACGTGAGCTCTTTGAGGACAGGGATGCTGTTATATCCCCAGCACCTAGAAGAGTGTCTGCTGTGTAGTAGATGCTTCATAAATACTTGCTGAATAAAGGAGTTGAATAAAGGGATGAGTGGATGAATGAATGAAGGTTACAATGGAAGGAGGGGGGAGATTCCCTTTCTGGCTCTCGGGGGTTGGGAGATCAAGTGAAAGATCTGTCCTAAATAGGCTGACCAGCCTTCTGGGGTTCCCCGGGACTGAGAGTTTCCCCAGAGTTCCAGCGCTCAAACCTGAGCGGTCCTGGGCAAACTGGGGGCGGGTGTTGGTCACCCTATCTAAACACAGTAACAATTCCAGCTGCAATAGCAATGGCCAATGACCTCTACGGTCTTATTGACCATGCACAGTTCTCTACCTGGCGGGGAAGGGTGGGCCGGGATTGGAATTCTGGTGATCCAGGGCGGGTGAGGGCACACCCCGGGCTTGTGGAGGGGAGTCCAGGAAGGTTCTGGAGGAAGTGACAGTGACACAGGAGGGAGGGAGGAGTCTAAGGAAGAACATCCCACATGACAACCTGTGCCAATGGCCCTGGGCCCAAGGTCACACCTGACCAGGGCTTGCTTTTTTTTTTTTCTAATTTACTTTTCCCCACATGGATATGCAATTGTCCTAATGCCATTTATTGAAAACTCCTTAATTTCCCCACTTTCTATCATATCAAGTTCTCATATATCTGTTTCTGGACCTTTTTTCTATACCATAGAGCTATACGTCCCATCCTTGCACCACTAGGGCTGTTTCATCACTATAACTTTATTTATTCATTTTGTTTTGGCCGTGCTGTGTGGCATGTGGGATCTTATGTCCCTGACCAGGGATCGAACCCGCGTCCCCTGCAGTGGAAGCTCGGAGTCTTAATCACTGGACCTCCAGGGAAGTCCCCAGGGCTTGCTTTGACATCCATGGAATGGTGGCAGGTGGGCACGGGGAGCAGCTGTCTGTGAGCCATCCTGGGTAGAAATGCAGGGTGGAGGGGAGGACAGATGGAGCTGGAGGAGAAGAAGCGGAGGAGGGAGGGAGGAAGGGAGGGAGGCCGGGCGAGAGACAGACAGAGAGTTTCCGGAGACAATAGCTCTGGCCGTGTCCTAGGGCATGAAAGCTGAAAATAGCTCCTAGTGCCGGGAGCCTTGGAGCCGGAGGCTGGGAGCCAGGGTGACTGGCTCTCCTCCCTGGTGTGTGTGTGTTGCGGGGGGTTGGGTGGCTCTGGGCTTCTCAGGCTGGGAATGGGGTGCACAGAGCAGGAACGGAGCAGGGACCCTTCTCTCTGGAACCTCGTGGGCCATCCTCAGCTCACAAAGCTGAGCCACTCCTTGCCCTACGAGTGGGGGGCTTATCCTCCCTGTCCCCTGGATCATACCCCCTCACACACAACTTCCCCGTGTGTGTTCCCAGCAACCAAGAGAATCTGTTTTTAAAAGATTTGGGGGAGGGGGGTAACCATACAAACAAGAGCAGAATGGATACTTTTTCAGGATATGAATGGCTCTGTGTAAGCCCACCCCCAGGGTAACCACAGTCCTGACCTCTAACACTCTTGACGAGTCAGCCTTGGTCTGGGCTTGCGGACCCACGGAAGCTTCCTCATTCCCTCCTTCAGGTCCCGACTCTCCCTCGGCGTCTTTGTGAGAAGCACCCGGGGAAGTGGGACTGCTAGGCTGTACTGCTGCTAGAACTCCACCTGGGCTCCACCAGGCTCCAGCCCCCCGCCCTGTCCACCTAACTGACCCTGAGGCACCTCAACTGGTAGGAGCAGCATCACCTTCCCTCCTGGGACTCGTGATACTTAAGGGAGACACCGAAAGACAAGCCTTTGGCTCCCTGGCTGGCAAAGAGCAGGTACTCAATTGTCATAAGTGTCCGTATCAGTGAGGGTTCTCCAGACAAACAGAATCCATATGGGGTGTGTGTGTATATACACACACACGTACATATGTACAAGCATACAAAAATATACAGCTGTGTACATATGCAGTATGCGTACACACATATACACACATAGTATATACAATACACACATACATATATACACACATATAAAATGCAGTTCGTATATATACAGTATGTATACACACATATACACACAATATAGACAATACACACATACATATACACTATACATACACACATATAAAATGCATAGTTTGTATACAGTATGTACACATACGTATAACATATGCAATATACACACCTAGGTACATATATAGCATACGTATATACACACATACAAAGATATTTAGGTGTGCATATAGACAGTATACATACATACACATATAATATATGCAATACATACACGTACATACATATAGACACACATATACACCTACATATAAAAGCATATAGCATAAAAATATATATGTACTGTATATAGAAATTCATCGTATATATACATACATATATCATATATATAAGATATATACACATACATATATACAATGTGTACACACACACACCTATATGTAAATATGCGCATGTACATACACATATAAATTCATACGCAAGTGTGTATATAATAGTATATTCATATATACATATAATACCTAGAAACATATTGGGGGGGAGGTGTCACGGTACGTCAAGGGGGGGAGTCGAACCCGCCACCCCAGGCCCCGAGGGGTCTCCCCGGGTCTCCACTTCGGGCCGGTGGGTGTGGCCGGGGGCAGCTGAAGACGTGCGTGCGTGCTTGCGTGCGTACGTGCGTGCGTTCGTACGTGCGTACGTGCGTGCGTGGGGGCGGGTCCACGGGGCGGGAGGTGCTCGCCGCGAGTGAGTGGTTCAGCCGGGCCCCGGCTCATTGTGCTTGCTCAGGCCGGCCCCAGTTGGCAGCAGCGCTGGAGGCCCCGGGCCTGTGACCACAAAGAGGGAGCCGGGGGCCGGACGGGAGCAGGCCGGCGGCGGCGGCGGCGGCGGCGCCGGCTGAGGCCCAGGCCAGGCTCCCTCCCCTCAGCCTCCCGCCCGCCCGCCCGCCTGTCCCGCCCCCGCTGGCGGCGCCCCGCCCCTCCCCCAACCGCCAGACTAGCCTGGTGCGGGGGCCGCGCGCGAAAACGTGGGGGAGAAGCTGAGACTGGAGTCGCCCGTGGTGGCCGAGCCCGCCGTCTACCCATGGCTGCTGCTGGTCTACGTGAGTGCCGCCCGTCCCCTCTTCCCGGACCTCCACCTCTCTTCCCCCACGGCGCGCGCTGAGCCCACCGAGTAACGGAGCGACTCGAGTCGCCAGACCCTCTTTGGAGCCCCCCTTCCTGCCCTGCCTGGTTCTCCACGGCCGTTTCCAGCCCCCGCGCGCAGGGTGGGCAGAGGGGAGCCGGGGCCGGCCGGGGCCACAGACTCGGCAGCGGGGACCCCGCGCTTCCGAGGGGCGCCCGAGCCGGTCTGCCGTTGGCCCTGTAGGGCTGGGGACCCAGGTCCCCCCCACCCCGGCCTGGACTGCCGGCGGGCTTGCCCTTCCGTACTTTATGATCTTGACACGTCGGGTTTCTTTTTCCTGGCCAGCTTTACCATTACCTGACCAGCTTTCCCAGCATCCCCTGATAATGTGTTAGATATTCAAGTTTTAGGGCCCGGTCCCAGCCCTATGGAATCAGCAACTCTGGTGGGGCTCAGTGATCTCTGTTACAACAGGCCCTCCAGATGATTTTTATTCACCTTAAAGTTTGAAAATATCTGCATTGTCAGCTGGCCGAAGCGTCCACCAGCAGGTGAAGGGGAGTGGCGCCTGGAAAAGATAGGGACTAGCCAAGGTAAGTACAGTAGCATTTGCCATGGTAGTAATGGAGAATGCCTTTTCTCCACTGGTTGGCACAGACTAGTATCTGGGAGCAGTGGCAGGGTTATTTAGGATGCTTTACATTGCAGTGTAGAGTGACCACTGTCCTGGTTTGCCAGGGACTTCCCCTGTGTGAGCACTTAAAATCTCATCCTGGCAAACCCCTTAGCCTTGGGTTTGATAAACTTAGGGAATAACATGAAATTTAGGGGAAACATGATCTAGGTTTTGGGCAAGTCACAAGTGCTAATTAAAGCTAAGCAAGTATGGACAACATCTAGCCTTCTTTACCCCTTTGCGGGGAGGTAAATCTTGATTGGGTGAGAGGACTTA
Source organism: Balaenoptera borealis (assembly GCF_965194805.1). Classification (NCBI taxonomy): domain Eukaryota; kingdom Metazoa; phylum Chordata; class Mammalia; order Artiodactyla; family Balaenopteridae; genus Balaenoptera; species Balaenoptera borealis. The sequence continues at coordinate 134,882 of NW_028123231.1, read as the reverse complement.
TTGTTAAGAGATCTTTGTAGAAACATCCCCTTCTGCTTAGTCCGCTGGTTCTCCGTTCTGGCTAGACATTGGCATCGTCTGAGGAGAGTTAAAATGATTGTATTGGTCTAGCATGACCAACCGTCGGTGTGAGGGTTTTTAAAAAGTGCTTCAGAGGATTCTAATGTGCAGCCAAATTTAGGTGCCACTGCTTAAGCTTTTGAACCGCTGCTATGTATTTTCACCTCATCTTGCTGTGAGAATATCCAACTGTAGTTGAGGTTTGTTGTTTTTCTTTTTCTTTTTTTAACTGTCTTATTATAAGATTTACTGTCTTAAATAAGATTGAATGGACAGAAAATCCTGCTAGTCCATTTGGTATAGCTGGATACCCAGAGTAATATCGTTAAGATATGTACCATTTAAGTATTGTGACTGGCCTTTTAAAAATTAACATATGCATTAAATTAGTATTGATAGTATAGATCTCTTTCGAAGTTGTCATGTTGGGGAGCTATACCTCTAATCTGCTGCCATTGCTAAATATCTGGACACCTCTTATTAGGAATTGCTTTTAAAAATCTTTAGGGATTAAAACCAAGATTGTTGTATTATTTGTACTGGGACCACAAAAACCTCACAGAGTTCCCCCGCTGTACCTTCTACCCCCATCTCTAACCCTTGGCAACTTCTAATCTGTTCTCCATCTCCACAGTTTTGTTATTTTAAGAATAATATGTAAACATAATCATGAATTACTTAATCTTCGGAGATTGGCTTTTAAAAACTTTCCCCTCGGCATCATTCCCTTGAAGTTCATTTCAATTTTTGCATATATTAATAATTTGTTCCTTGTTGTTGCTCGGTAGTATTCTATCATAAGATTTTATCACAATCTGTTTCAACATTCACCCATTGAAAGACATTTGGGGAGTTGCCAGTTTGTGGCTATTAGAAATAAAACTGCTATGAACATTTATGTGTAAGTTTCTGTGGGAACTTCATTAAGTTTTTGTTTCTTTTGGATAAATGCTCAAGAGTACAATTACTGCATTGTAGGGTGAATCTACTTTTAGGATTAAAAGAGACTGTCAAGCTGTTTCTCAGAGTGGCTAAACCATTTTATTTTCCCACCAGTGATGTGATATAATTTTTCTACGTACTCGCTAGCATTTGATGTTGTCACTATACTTTAATTTTAGTTATTCTCTGATATCTCATTATGGTCTTAATTTGCATTTCCCTGATGGCTAACGATGTTGAACATCTTTTCATGTGCTTCTTTGCCATGTGTATATTCTCTTCCATGAAATGTCTGTTCCTGTCTTCTGCCTATTCTCTAGTTGGATTTTTTTAAGTTGTTTGGAGAGTTCTTTGTATATTATAGATACAAGTCATTTGTCTCCTATGGGATTTTCAAATATGTTTTCCCACTGTGTAATTTGAGTTTTCATCCACTTAAAAGGATCTTCTATGAAGCATTTTAAACTCATTTTGATGAGATCCAATTGATCAGTTTTTGCTTTTATTGATCATACTTTCGGTGTCAAGTCTAAGAATTATTCACCTAGTTGTAGATGCCAAAGATTTTCTCCTATTTTTTTTTTCTAAAAATGTCCTGCTTTTACATTTAAGATTATGATCCACTTTGATTTAATTTTTGTGTAAGATGTGTAAGGTTTAGGTTAAGGTTCATTGTTTGTTTGTTTGTTTTTGTCGAGGGATGTCCAACTGTTTCAGTACCATTTTTTGAAAAGTCTATTCTTCCTTGATAGCTTTTGCACTGCTGTCAAAACCAAGTTAAATGTATTTGTGTCAGTCTATTGCTGGGTTCTCTGTTCCATTCCATTGATCTATGTATCTACCCTCCATCACTACTGCGAAATCTTGAAATTGGGTAGATTAATTCCTCCCATTTTAATCTTCCTTTACAAATTGTTTTAGCTATTCTTCAGCCTCTTCCTACCATATAAATCTTAGAATAAGCTTGTCTATATCCACAAAAACCTTGAGGGCATTTTAAGAGTAATTGTGTTAAGCCTCTTAACTTGGGGAGAATTGACAGCTTTATTATGTTGTGTTTTCTAATCCGTGAACAAGGTATGTCTCCCTCTTTGTTTGGGACTTTTAAAATTTTCTTCATCAGCATTTTGTAATTTTCAGTATAGAGGTCCTATAAATGTCTTATTGGGCTTCTATTTAAGTATTTATTTAGGTCAGTTGTAAATGGCATCACATATTTTTATTTAAGCTTCTACACATTTGTTATTAATATATAATTTGATAAAATTGTGTGGATCTTGTACTCTAAAACATTTACAAACTAATATTATTTCTCAAGCTTTATGTGGATTCCTTGGTATTTTCTCCATTTAGATTATCATCTCATCTTCAGATATAGACAGTTTTAGTTTTCCTTATTCAATATAATAGGATATATTACTATTCAACATTCAGGAGGATATATTCCTTCCTATTCAACATAGTAGGAATAGTTCTTTCATCTTTTAAATAAACTTTTTAAAAATTTAACTTTTAAATTTATCTATTTATTTATTTTTGCTTTATTTTCTTACTAGAACCCCCAGTAATATATTTAATAAAAGTGGTGAGAGCAGATATCGGTGCCTTGTTTCTGATCTTACAGAGAAAGCGTTCAGTCTTTCACAGTTAAATATAATGTCGGTATAGGTTGTTTGTAGATCATCTTTATGAGTTTCTGTATGTTCCTTTTCTATTCCTAGTTTGCTTGGAGTTTCTTTTCTTCTTTTTTTTTAAATCATGAATGGGATTGGATTTTGTCAAATGCTTTCTCTGCATTAATGATTAGGATCACATGACTTTTCCCCCTTAATCTATTGGCTATGGTAGATTACATTGTTTGATTTTCAAATATTTAACCAACTTTGCATAACTGGAATAAATACCACTTGGTCATGGTATATTATTCTTTTTATATATTTCTGGAGTTAATTTGCTAATATTTGGCTGAAGATTTTTACAGCCAATTTCATAAAAAATACTGGCCTGTAGTTTTCTTCTTTCTATACTATCCCAGTCTGGTTTTGGTATCAAGGTAATACTGGCTTCATAAAATTAATTAGGAACTGTTCCCTCTACTTCTGTTTCTTATCAAGTCATGTAAAATTGGTGTTAATTCTTTAAGTCTTGGGTAAAAGTGAAACATCTAAGCCTGAATATTTCTTTTGGGAGTTTTTAAATGAAAAATCAGTGTTTCTCATAGTTACAGGAAAATTGAGATTGTCTCTTTCATCTTGGCTGAGTTTTGGTAGTTTTGGGTGTAGACGCATTGGTCCATTTCATCCACATTTTTGAATTTATAGTGTAGACTTGTTCATAATAACTTGTCCCTTATTAACCTGCAGGATATGTCATGGTATCCTTGGTTGCATTTCTGATATCTGTGATTTGTGCCATCTCTCTTTTTATCTTGATCAGTCTTGCTACATCTTTCTTGATGAGATTGTTTATTTTGAAGAACCAGCCTTTTGTTTCATTGATTTCCTCCCCCCCCCATTTTCCTGTTTTCAGTTTCATGGATTTTTGTTTCATCTTTATTATTTCCTTCTTTCTGCTTGTTTAGTGTTTTTTCCTCTTCCGTTTTTACTATTTTAATATAGAAAATTAGACTATTTCTTTGAAATATTTTCTTTCCCAATTTAGTGCTATAGACTTCCCTTTCAGCATTGCTTTCACTTCATTCCACAAATGTTGATCTGTTATATCTCCATTTTCTTTTATTCTATGCATTTAAAAATTTTTCCTTGACTTTTTACCCATGAGTTATTTGGAATTGTGATGTTTAGTTTTCATGTGATTGAAGATTTTCCTGTTGTCTTTCTGTTATTGATTTCTAGTCTGGTTCCATTATGGCTAGAGAATATACTCTCTATGATTTTAATTCTTTTAAATCTGCTAATGTTTTTTTTTTATCACCCAGTGTATGGTATATGAGTGAATGTTCCATGGACACTTGAATATGTATTCTGCTTTTATTGAGTGTGTTCTTTAAATGTCAGTTATATCCTGTTGATTGATGATGTTTTCAGTTCTTCCATACCCTTGCTGATTTTTCTCTCTGGGAGTTCTATAAATTGCTGTGTTGAAATCTCAAATAATAATTGTGGATTTGAAATTCTCTCCTTTTACCTTTTTCAGTGTTTGCTTCATGTGTTTTGAAGTTCTGTTGTTTGGTGCACACACATTTAGTATCACTAGGTCATCTAGGTGGATTATTCCTGTTATCTTTATGTAATGACCCTCTTTGCCCCTAATAATTTCCTTTGCTCTGAAATCTACTTTATCTGATATTAATATAGCCATTCCTGCTTTTTCTGATGAATGTTCACATGATATACCTTTTTCATCCTTTTACTTTGAACTACCTATATCATGATGTTTAAAGTAAGCTTCTTATAGACAGTATAGAGTTGGATCATGCTTGTGATTTTTTCATCTACTCTTCCAATCTCTGTCTTTGACTTGGTTATTTAGATCATTTACAGTTAATGTAATTATTGCTATGTTAAAGATTAGGTCTACCATTTTATTTTTTGTTTTGTCTTTTACCTTAGTTTCTCAATCCTGTGTTTCTCTTATTTTGCCTTCTTGTGGGTTACTTAAACATTTTTTGGTAAGTCCATTTTAATCTAATTTATTTATAATCATTTGTGTATACTGTTTGTATAGTTTTCTTAGTGGTTGCTTTTGGCCTTACACTATACATATGTAACTTATCATAGCCTACTGGAATCTGTCTTTTATTACTTCAAGTGAAGTTTCAAAATTTTACTTCCATTTAGGTCTCTTAATAGTCCCCAGTTTTAAAGTATGATTTTCTGTAGTATTTCCTTTATATACATTGAGAACCACATCAGATGGTGTCATAATTTTTGTTTGACCATCATAGGGAATTTAAGAAACTCATGAGACTAATGATAGTCTCTTATATTTATCCCACTTGTTTTCACCCATTCCATTGTTCGCCTTTTCTTTCTGAAGTTGCCAGTCTTCTGTTATTGTTTTTTATGTTTTCATAACAGTAGGTGATATCTGGGCTTTCCAGTGCCATTGGATATGAGTTTCAGGAAACACTGAGCCTGGCTCACTTAATGCTACTGAGTTGGAGGGTTTGTATACGTTGGGCCTGTTGGCACAGCAGATGCTAGCAGATTAGACTAATGCTGATGGGACTAGTGCCACAGGAGGATGCATTCCCATTCAGGCTATGCTGCTGCTACAGTAGATCAAATCCCCCTCTACCCCAAGTGTGGGGCAGTGACCTGCTGCTGTCACTGCTTCTTTATTAGGCTGCTTTCGCCTCAGGTGTGTGGTGGGATCCCTTGGAAGCTGCTGCTGCTGTGAATCACAGGGTTAAATTCATTTTAGAAATACTTAAATATAAATATATAGCCTGGCTCTTGTAGGACGTCTGTATTTGTTTTTTATTGCTTTCATACGAATTACCGCAAATTGAGTGACTCAAAACATCGTAAATTTATTACCTTACAAGTCTGACATTGGTCTCAGTTGAGTAAAGTAAAAGTGTTGGCAGGATCGACAGATGAATGGATAAAGCTGTGGCACATATATACAATGGACTATTACTCAGCCATAAAAAGAAAAGAAATTGAGTTATTTGTAGTGAGGTGGATTGACCTAGAGACTGTCATACAGAGTGAAGTAAGTCAGAAAGAGAAAAACAAATACCGTATGCTAACACATATATATGGAATCTAAAAAAAAAGAAAAAAATGGTTATGAAGAACCTAGGGGCAGGACAGGAATAAAGACTCAGCCATAGAGAATGGACTTGAGGACACAGGGAGGGGGAAGGGTAATCTGGGATGAAGTGAGAGAGTGGCATGGACATATATACACTACCAAATGTAAACTAGATAGCTATTGGGAAGCAGCCACAAAGCACAGGGAGTGGAATCCTGCAGTGTTTGCTGATGGTCATTTGACTGGTGTGAGCTGAAACCTTTTTGACGTTGAATTTGCATGTGGCTAATAATTCCTTATACTGAGCTTTAGGCATGTCCTTTTTTTTCTTTTCCTTTTTTTTAAAGAATGACTACAACTTCCCTCTTCATATTGACGTCTTGAAAAATTTGTCATGTGTTGAATTTCCTTGCCTATTCCCTACCCCAGGGCATTTTTTGAGGGCAGGCGTCATTTACAGCCCAGCAGTCCTTGTGACTATTAAGCTACCATTAGCACTGGGTTTAAAGCTGCTGTTGTGGGAAAGAGCCACAAGGTGGCAGCATTATTTCGTTCTCAACTCTTGTTACTAGGGCAACAGAGTCTTCCTGGAGGTAGCGTTCCAAGGTTGTAAATTAGAGTGGAATGTGCTGGGACAAGCCCCCAGAAGTTTATGTCTCCTTACTTATGTTTGTTTTTTAAATTTAATTTCTATTTCTTATCGGAGTAAATTTGATTAGAGTGTTGTGATTGTTTGGCTGTACAGAATCTGCTCAACGATTCATGCATATGTCTGTTCATCTTCGGATCCTGTTACCATGTATGTTATTACAGAATGTTGAGTAGACCTCCCTTGGTATTTGGTAGGTGTTTTGTCATTATATATTTTCTATGTATTAGTGATTATATAATTCATATAGTTTATATGTTATATGTTTATATACATTTAACATACATTAATCTATGTATGTTAGCCCCTTAGTCCTAAATTATCCATCCTCCCACCTTTCATTTTGGTTAACCATTAGTTTGTTTTATAAGTCTGTGAGTGTCTTTTTCTGTGGAAATATGTTCATTGGTAGCAATCTTAGGATAACATGTATAAATGATATCATAGGATATTTGTCATTCCCTTTTGACTGACTTAACCTAATATGATTATTTCTAGGCTCATCTGTAGTCCTGTAAACGGCATTGTTCATTTTTTTCCCGAGGCTACTATTCCATTCGGTACGTATACCACTTCTTCTTTGTCCATTTATCTGTTGATGGGCATTTTGTTTGCTTCCATGTCTTGCCTATTGTAAATACTGCTGCAATACACGATTTTCCATCCCGTGTCTTTTGGATTCTGGCTTTCACAGGTGACAGGCCCAATAGTGGGCCTTCCAGATCATATGGTGACTCACTTTTTACCTTTAAACACACTGCCATTCTGTTCCTATTATTGGCTGTTACCAGTTTACATCCCACTTAGACCGAGAGGTTATGCTGTTCTCCACAACTTCTTCAACATCTATTGTTTGTTGACTTTTTGCTGATGGTCATTCTGACTGGTGTGAGGTGATACCTTTGTGTAGATTGGGTTTCCATGCGTCTGACAATTCCTGATGTTTTGCGTTTATCAATGTCCTTTTCATTTTTTTTTAAGATTGAGCTAAACTTACAACTTCTAATTGCCTTCTTGAAAAATTTGCCGCGTTTGGATTTTTTGGCCATTCCCTGCCCCAGGATATTTTTTGAGGGCATGAGTCATTTACAGCCCTGCAGTCCTTGTGAATATTAGTGACCATTAGCAGTAGATTTGAGCTGCTGTTTGAGGAAACGGCCTTAGGGTGGGAAGACTTCTACGTTGCCAACTCTGCTTGCTAGGGAAACAGAACCTTGCTGCAAGTTGTGCTTTTAGGTTGCAGATTAGAGTGGAATGTGCCAGGACAAACCCCCATAAGTTTTAGCCTCCTTAATTCTTGTCTGTGTCTTTAAGTTGTAGTTTTTATCAGAGCAAACTTGATTGAAAAATGTCTTTTTTTCTAGGTGTACAGAATCTTGTTCATTTACACATATACATATATCTATTGATCTTTGGGTTCTTTTCCATGTAGGTTATTACAGAGTGTTGAGTAGACCACTCTTGGTATTCCATAGGTCTTTGGGGATTATATATTTTATATGTATTAGTATATGTGTGTTAACCCCAATATCCTAATTTATCCATTCCTCACACCTTTTCTTTGGCTTAACCATAAGTTTGTCTTCTCAATCTGAGATTGCCTTTCTCTGTGGAAATATGTTCATTTTTATGAATTTTCAGATAACATAAGTGATATCAAAAGGCATTTGTCTTTCGCATTCTGATTTACTTCACGTTGTGTGATTATCTCTAGGCTCATGTGTGGTGCTGCATATGCCATTCTTTTACTTTTTTTCATGACTTATATTCCATTCTGTCTATATACCACTTCTTCTTTGTCCATTCATCTGTTTATGGACCTTTTTTTTGCTTCCATATCTTGGCTATTTCAATATTGCTGCAGTGCACATTTGCCTGCCTCTGTCTTTCCGATTCTGGTGGCCTTAGGTTATAGGCCCAAAAGGTGCCCTGCCGCATCATATGGTAGCTGAATTTTTACCTTTTCAAGCAGCTCCATTCAGTTTGTGTTAGTGCTGTTACCACTTTACATCCCACCAGCAGCTAGAAGGTACACAGTTCTCTAAAAGCCCTTCAGCATTTATAGTTTGTAGACTTTTTGCTGATGGTCATTTGACTGGTGTGAGCTGAAACCTTTTTGGACGTTGGATTTGCATATGGCTAAGAATTCCTTATAGTGAACTTTAGGCATGTCCTTTTTTTTCTTTTCCTTTTTTTTTTAAAGAGTGACTACACCTTCCCTCTTCATATTGAGTTCTTGAAAAATTTGTCATGTGTTGAATTTCCTTGCCTATGCCCTACCCCAGGGCATTTTTTGAGGGCAGGCGTCATTTACAGTTTTTTTTTAAATTTAATTTATTTTATTTTTTATTTTATTTTATTTTTGGCTGTGTTGGGTCTTCATTGCTGCGCACTGGCTTCCTCTAGTTGCGGTGAGCGGGGGCTACTCTTTGTTACAGTGCGCAGGCCTCTCATTGTGGTGGCTTCTCTTATTGTGGAGCACGGGCTCTAGGGTGCGCGGGCTTCAGTAGTTGTGGCACGCGGGCTCAGTAGTTGTGGCGCACGGGCTTAGTTGCTCCGCGGCATGTGGGATCTTCCGGGACCAGGGCTCGAACCCGTGTCCCCTGCGTTGGCAGGCGGATTCGTAACCACTGCGCCACCAGGGAAGGCCAAGAAGGTGTTTTTTAACGTGTAATTTGAGCAAGTGGTTCCGTGTTATTAACATGCCCGGGGCGGGGTGGGGGGTCGGTGTGACAGGCCTGCCCTCCTCTGCAGGTCTAGTTCCAGTCTCTGAAAGGCATTGAGGATTCTGTTTGAGGATTCTGTCTTCCTTTGTGTTTTCTGCTCCCCACGCTCCCTCCTGTAACCCCTTTCTGCCATCCCCACTCCCCCCACCCCCCCAGTCACACGTTGCAAACCCCAGACCCGTTTTTTCCGTTGTGATTAAACCGTCACCGGAAGCCGCCTCCAGGAGCCTCTGATCTGAACCCCCTAGTGGCATTAACGTGGCCCTCGTGCTATTAACTTCAGCCTCACAGACTTTCCCCGCTGAGAACAGCTTTGCTGGGCACTGAGGGTCTGTGACTTTTATCTCAGTTAGGCCGTTAAAAAACTGAAACATGGTTTAGATAAATAAATAACTCCTCCTTCCCTTCCTCCTGACTCTGAGCTTGGAGCTGGTGAGCTGTCTGGGGAGAAGGTCACGGGATGGGGGCTGGGGGATGGGGAGAGAGGACAAGGTAACCGTGCCTGACACGGATCTGTAACTACACGTGGACAGAGCTCTATACTGAACGTGTCTGGTCCCTCCTTTGCTCCGAGGCGTTCCCGTTTTCTGGTTGGTGTGAGGGGTGGGGCAGAGTGGAAGGTGGACCAAGGTTGCAGTAGCTTTGTCTGACTCTAGGTCTGTGACATCCCCCTTCAAGCACATCCCTCTTCCCCACTGTCTCCCCATCTCTTCCCTCCGCCCCTTTCCGTGACTGTCTCCCTGTGTTTCCACCTTGTTGCTTTTCTGTGGTCCCTCTGTTTCTCTTTCACCCTCTACCTGTCTCCGCCTTTTGTCTCCTTCCGAACCTTCCAGCATCCCCTGTGCTGCGGTTGGCGCATGGTTTGGGGGATCGCCCTCCAACGCGGGCTGCAGGCGACTTGTCAGACTGCTTTGTGAAACCAAAAAATGTAGAAATCTTTCATTTCCTTGGCCTCTGAGGCTTCGCTGGGGTGGCGGGCAATTGGCAGGCCTGTCGGCTACACCCCACACTGGTCGTTGTTTCATATTCTTAGCTATAAAAGTGGGGATACAAATGGTACCTGCTTCATAAGGCCGTAGTGAGGATCCAGCAGGAAGTGGATGCGAAGCCCTGAGCACAGTGATTGATTCTCAGCAGATGCTCAATGAATGAAATCTCTTAAATGAAATCGTTTATTATAAAAATGTTTAGTCCGGGGTAAAAGTGGACCAGAACAATGAGCCCCCATGCATATACATCAGCCAGATTCGGTATGTTTCAACATTTTGTGTACCTGCTTTGTCCATCCCCTCTTCTTGTGGTTGCCGGAATATTTTAAAGCAATTAGCAAACCCCTCGTAGCATTTCAGCCCTATGTGCGTCTCTAAAAAATCTGAATGTTTTCTCATACAACCTTAAGACCTTTATGCCAACCAATGAAAATGATGATTCTTACTTTAATACTGAGTCCATATTCAGGTTTTTCTGATTAACTTTAAAATGTCCTTTTACTCTTGTGTTTTTTGAATCAGGATCCAAATATTGTTCTTGTATTGTAATTGGTAATAACATCCCATTAATCCAGAACAGCCCCCCACCCCACCCCCACCCCCACCCCCAGGTAATTGACGTATTGAAGAAACTGGGCCGGCTGTAGAGTGTTCCACATTCTGGATTTCTCTGTTTGCTTTTTCGTGGTGTCATTTAAATTGCACTTCTGCTTCCTAAATTTCCTATGAGCTGAAAGCCAGCTCCAACAGCTGGATTAGCGTGTTAGGTTCGGACTTTGTAGCAAGAGGCACATGACACGTAGGGGCCGCTCTGCCGTCCGTCACTTCTCTAAAGTGGGCTCAGGTGCGCTCAGCTCTCCGGCTCCTCACTCAGCTGTCATCTGCCATTCGTTTCATTTTCACTGACGATCTCTGCATAAATCGATTATTTTATTAGGAAGTTAGGAAGCGGTGAGTTTGCTAATCATGCCATTCCTTCCACGTTGACTGCTTTTTACTCATCCACTTGCGCTATATATTTGCCTGTAAAGACAGTCAGGTGCGGTTGGCAGATTTCTGCGACGTCTCCCGTGACTTTTAAAAGCCTCCAGGGGTTACTCCCAGGGGTAACCCGCTGAAAGAGATTTTGCAGATATAATTAAGGTTGTGTTCTGGGTGGGTTGAATTTGCTCACACCAGCCCTTTAAAAGCAGAGAATGTCCTCAGGCCGGCAGCAGAAGTCAGAGAGATTGAAGCAGGAGAAAGGTGGGACGCACCCTTGGCAACTTTGCAGGTGGAGGGGGCCCCATGAGAAGGATTGTGAGTGTGTCGAGGAGCTGAGGGTGACCCCTCCTCCTTGGCAGGCAGCAAGGGAACGGGGACCTCAGTCCTACAGCCCTCGGAACTGCATTCTGCCAACAGCATGAATGAGTTTGGGAGCAGATTCCTCCCTGGAGCCTCTAGATAAGAACCCAGGTTGCCAGCACCTTGATTCTGGCTTTGTGAGCCCCTAGGCAGAAAACCCAGCAGAGCCAGCCAGGACTTCTGACCTCCAGAACTGGGAGGTATTTATTAGCGGTGTTTTTAAGTCACTGAGTTTGTGGATATTTGTTACACAGCAATAGAAGACTAATAGAGCAGGATCAATGCTTAACTTCTTTGTTTTTAATTGCCGGTTTCCAGAATAAAAAAGGTTAAGTAAATGACAGCTGCCTTTATCTTCCTCATCCTTACATAGAAACCATACGTCTTAACGGACATCAGTGAAGTGGATTCCTAATTTGCTGTCAGTAAAACTTACTCATTTAGAGATTGACAAGTGTCCTGGGTTTGGCTCATTGAAAGAATGGTTTTAAAGGGATACTGGTTATCAAATAGACAGTAAAATCAATTTGTCGGTTAAAATCAATTTGTATGGTTAAGATGTTTTGCTACCATTTTCTTCTGTGATATACTGAAATAATTTCATCATATGCAAGTGGGGCACATAACATTTGATAAATTCCATCTGTCTGTTGACAATCTACTCACTTCTCTGACTGCATACCCTCTCCTGTTAGAGAAGGATGTTTCCGATTATAAGGAGACTCCAAAATAGATGCTTAATTCATAAAGTATGCAAATGTTACTCTCATATATAAAGAACATCATGGTTAAAGTACTATGACGTCACATCATTATTGCCATGGAAGACATTTCATTTTCTCACACTGACTTCAGAGCTTAATCCAGAGTCTGAATATTGATCTTTTTGAATTCGTGTGAGAATTGGTGTCTTTGAAACATGGTTTTGGTCAAAACAAAATTTTGCAACTTTTACTCTTTGAAAAACAGCTTTATCGAGGCATGCTATTACATGTTATAAAATTCACTCACTATGAGTGTAAATTTGATGAGTTTTAGTAAACTCTGAGTTGTGCAGCCAGCACCACAGTCTAATTTTAAAACATTTCCATGTGTCAAAGAGACCCCCTGTGCCCACTTGTAGTCACTTCCTGCTCCCATCCCCAGGCAACCAATAATCTGCTTTCTGTCTCTATAGTAATTTTCCTTTTCTGAACATTTCATATGAGTGGAATCTTACAGGTTGTAGACTGTTTGTCTTTTGCACATGGCTTCTTTCATTTAACACCAGGTTTTGGAGGTTGATCCACGTTGTGTGTTCCGGTCTCTCGTTCCCTTTTGTTGCTGAATAATATTCCATTACGTGGATAGACCACATTTTGTTTATCCCTTCGCCAGTTGATGGACATTTGAATTATTCCCACTTTTGGTCTATTACAAACGATGCTGCTGTGTTCACATTCACGTACAAGTGTGGATGTATGTTTTCATTTCTCCTGGGTATGTAACTAGGAGTGGAACTGCTGGGCTGTATGGTGAATTCATGTTTAACTTTCTAAGGAATCACTAGTTGCTTTCTAAATTATACTACATTTACATTCTCACCATCATTTTATGAGAGTTCCGGGTTTGCCATAGCCTCATCAACACTTGCTGTTGTCTTTGATTCTAGCCTTCCTAGTGGGTGTGAAGTGGTGCTTCATTGGGGTCTTGATTTGCATTTCCCTAACAGTTAGTGATATTGGACATGTTTGTGGTGATTAGCCATTCTTATATCTTCTTTGGTGAAATATCTATTTAAATCTTATGCCCATTTAAAAAATTGATTGTCTTTATTTATGTTATTTATCATGTGTATAATTCACAAATACTTCCTCCCAGTCAGTGGCTTCTTTTTCATTTTCTTCATAGTGACTTTTGAAGTACAGAAGGTTTTAATTTTGAAGTCCAGTTTACAACTTTTTGGAATGAATTTTAGTGTCTTATCTAAGAACTTTTTGCCTAACTGAATTCCCCAAAGATTTTTTTCTCTTTTTCTTCTAGAAGTGTTTTAGCATTTTAGCTCTTAGGTCTTTGTTTGATTTTTGAGTTGTCATGTATAACGTGAGGTAAGGGTCTAAATTCATCTTTTTTTGCATGTGGCTATCTAGTTGTCTGAAAAATGTTTGTTTTTTTGTTTGAAGATAAAAACGTTTTCTTCCCCCGTTGGATTGTCTTGGCACCTTTGTTGAAAATTGATTGACCATAAACTTAAGGACTTATTTCTGGACTCTTAGTTTTGTTCTGTGGATGTATATGTCTGTCCTTATGCTGGTCCCACAGTGTCTTGATTACTGTAGCTTTATAGTAAGTTTTGAAATCAGGAAATAAAAATCTTCTCACTTTATTCTTTTCTTTCTTTTTTTTTTTCAAACTTGTTTTTGGCTCTTCTGGATCCTTTGCATTTCCATATGAATTTTAGCATCAGTTTTTCAATTTCTGCCCCCCCTCAAAAAAAAGCCTACTCAGATTTTGGTAGGGATTTTGTTGAATGTATAGATTTGGAGACAACTGTCATTTTAACAACATTAAGTCTTCCAATCCATGAATGAAATGTCTCTACAGTTGTTTACGTCGTCCCTAATTTCTCTCAGCAGTGCTTTGTAGTTTTCAGTCTTATGTGTCTTCTTAAATTTATTCACAAATATTTTAATGTTTTTGATGCTATTATGGATGAAATTGTTTCTTTAATTTCATTTTTGGTTGTTCATTGCTAGTACATGGAAATAGAATTGGATTTTGTATGGTGATCTTGTATCCTACAATCTTGCTGAACTAATTTATTAGTTCTAGTAGATTTGTGTATGTGTGTATGTGTGTGAGTTCTTCAGGATTTTCTACATGTAAGATCCTGTCTCTGAATAAAAACAAATGTACTCCTTTCTTTCCAGTCTGGTGCCTTTTCTTTTCGATTTTTACTTTTCACTTTAATTTCTTAAATATTTATTAACGTTGGTCTCAAACATATTTAGCATGCTTTCAAAGAACATTCGGGTTGAAAGAATGCATAAATTATATTTGGCGTTTGGGGCTAAGGCATAAGAAATATACTTGCCATGGACTTTGAAAAAAAAATGTATGTTTCATTATAAAAAGGATACATTGGAAAGACAGAAATTGCTACCTTACAAAGTTCTTTTTTTTTAAATTATTATTTATTTATTTATTTATTTTTGGCTGTGTTGGGTCTTCGTTTCTGTGCGAGGGCTTCCTCTAGCTGCGGCAAGTGGGGGCCACTCTTCATCGCGGTGCGTGGGCCTCACTATCGTGGCCTTTCGTTGCGGAGCACGGGCTCCAGACGCGCAGGCTCAGTAGTTGTGGCTCACGGGCCTAGTTGCTCCGCGGCATGCGGGATCTTCCCAGACCAGGGCTCGAACCCGTGTCCCCTGCATTGGCAGGCAGAGTCTCAACCACTGTGCCACCAGGGAAGCCCCAAAGTTCTTTTTAAAAGGATTTTCTAAGCAGGCCTGTAGAAAGAAAGATGGACACAGACATGACATAGAGACCTCTTTTTTTAATTTGGTAATTATATGCAAAATACAGGACCACAGAAGTACTGAAAAAAAAATAAGCGACACAGAGGAAAACATTTTAGGTTTACTTTTTTGTCAGTTTCAAGGAACAAAGTTACCAGCCTATTTTATGATTATAAAATTATTGCTCGAAGTGCTTTGTGCTTCAAAACATGGTAGGTGGCTAAAATCTGCAAATACTTAACCTCTGTGCAACTTCTGACTTGAAGAGCAGAGTTAAATGATAGAACATCGAGCCCTTTTGCTTGTGGTCGTAGAGAGGGAAATCTTAACCTGGGAACCCCCCTTCAGGCTTTGTTTTCTCTTTTGTTTCCACCTTTGTTTGGAAGAGTTTGTTTGTGTCCCTGTGCAGGGCCTTCCCCAGACAAACAGCCTCCCTGATTGACAGTCACAGATGGCCGCCGTCCCACCCTGTCTGACGTGTAAAACTTCCTCCAGCTGAGAGCCACCAGCCCCAAAAGGGAAGAAAACCTGAGGCCCCATTCAACCCTGCATCAATTATCCATGGCTTTGTGGAGACTTCTAGTGAGGGAAAGAGTTAAAGATCCATTTAAACTTTCAAACAGCAGAGGTAAACACTTGGCTAAGCACAGCTGATTGGATTTTCAATTGAAGAGGCCAGGCAGCCACAGGCAACGGGTGGTGAGGAACCCACAGAAATGATGGACACAGATTCTGCACTTTCAACTTGCATCTCTAGACAGAAATGCCGCCTAGAGAGGAAAGACACTGAAGAAGAGGGAAAGGCTGTGAGTCCAAACCCCACTGGTAGGCAGTCCTTTGGGCTGACTCCTTATCTGTGTTGGCTCCCACAAGCCTGGGTATTGGCGCCCCGGGTTGGAGACGCCACCTGCCCTGCCACGCAGCCTCTGCGGCTCTGAAAACTGGGGACATCTGAGAAAATTGTGGCAGCTTTCAAAGAGAGTAAAAAGGCTTAAACCAGTCCTATGAGAAATTTCGTTGTCTTTTTTGTTCGTTTATTTTAAACCAGTTTATTTGGGCCGGTTTTCCTCTTACAAGACATCATTCAGGTTCTAAGATCAGCCATGATTATCTCTTCCCAGAAAAATTCAGAAGAGCTACACTTCTGCTGGAATGGCACAATCCTTTAACATCTGCTAATCACTAGAACTATAGGAACCCTGGCATGTGACCACCAGACCCCTGATCTGCCGGCTGGCAACTCTCTCTCTGATCTTGTAGGTGGTTGCTATTTAATTTTCCCTGAGCTCTTCTGAGCCCGTGGTTGATGGGAATTACTGTTGGTTTAAGACAGTGATGGCCACCTGTGTACTAAACACAGCACTAGTATTTTCTATGCTAGTTAAAATAATGTGACCAAGTTTGCCCATCCCCCAAAAAGCAGAGCCTGAATAGGAGGTAGGCACTTCACAACTGCTATTTTCCGTCTGTCACCAGGAAAAGTTAGTGGGGAAATGAGCACGCCTCGGGGTTTTTTTTTTTTTATTTTATTTTTTTCTTTAAATTTATTTATTTATATTTATTTTTGGCTGTGTTGGGTCTTTGTTTCTACGCGAGGGCTTTTCTCCAGTTGCGGCAAGCGGGGGCCACTCTTCAGCGCGGTGCGCCGGCCTCTCACTCTCGCGGCCTCTCTTGTTGCGGAGCACAGGCTCCAGACGCGCAGGCTCAGTAGTTGTGGCTCACGGGCCTAGTTGCTCCGCGGCATGTGGGATCTTCCCAGACCAGGGCTCGAACCCGTGTCCCCTGCATTGGCAGGCAGATTCTCAACCACTGCGCCACCAGGGAAGCCCTGGGTTTTTTTTTAATTGAAGTATAGTTGATAGAATGTTGTGTTAGTTTCAGGTGTACAGCAAAGTGATTCAGCTATACATATATATATTGTTTTTCAGATTCTTTTCCATTATAGGTTATTACAAGATACTGAATGTAGTTCCCTGTGCCATACAGTAGGTCCTTGTGTTTATCTATTTTATATATAATGGTGTGTATCTGTTAATCCCAAACTCCTAATTTATCCCTCCCCACGTTTCTCCTTCGGTAGCCATAAGTTTGTTTTCTATGTCTGTGAGTCTATTTCTGTTTTGTAAATCAGTTCATTTGTATCATTTTTTTAGATTCCATGTATAAGTGATACCATGTAATATTTGTCTTTCTCTGTCTGACTCACTTCACTTAGTATGATCATCTCTAGGTCCGTCCATGTTGCTGCAAATGGCATTATTTCATTCTTTTTTATGGCTGCATAATATACCATTGTGTATATATTGATATATACCACATCATCTTTATCCATTCATCTGTGGACGGACATTTAGGCTGCTTCCATGTCTTGGCTATTGTAAGTAGTGCTGGAGTTTGTTTTTTAAAAAAGCATATAAACTATACAATTCCTAGTTAATATATCATGATACTAAAATCCAGAATTTGGGGGCAGTGCACAGGTCTCTGCTTTATGTGCTTTGTTGAATGAGACATTGAGAATCTAATATATATTAAGTGCTCCACTGGAAATGTCTTATTAAACAAAACAGCACATAGGGGAGACTAGAACAGCGTCAGGCCACAGAGGACTTTCCACCTGCCACCAGCTCACTCTGCAAAAGGATGGATGTGAAACCCACAGACCTCTGGCATGCCAGTATCAGACAGCTGTAAGGAGTGTTTACTACTGCCCAGAAGTCTCCGAAATTCTTGGAAGGGGCTACTGGTGATGTTTCAGAGCCATGAGTTTAGATCCCACGGCAAGTGTGGGGAAACCACTCTTAGCCAAAAGGAAAGTCTAGCCAATCAGCCAACATCTGCAACTGACTCAACTTTGTAGCTGTCTCGTTGCCTGGGTCCACATAATTAAGGGAAAATGCTACATGCTCTAGCAATATTAGCAAAGCTGGGGTCTTAATATATATTCCTAGAGAGTTCTAAGGACCCAGGAAACATCACCTCTACTGGAAAAGTTGACCGTCAGCTTTTTGAACTGACAGTAGAGGGATGATTGGGCGGGTTTAGGACTTTAGGAGCCCCAAACGCCTGAAATTCCAGGTGGCAGTGCACTGTCATTAATATCCCCTGGTTTTAGCTCTTTGGGAGATACCTTTTCTGAGGGTTTTATACATTATTTTTGATTTATTTTAGTATTCCTACTTCTAGTCAAAGTCAAGACCAGGAAATGTAGAGATATGCTATGAGGTGGTTCTCGGGCTTTGTTTGAAATCTACTAAAAATTCCGTCATTCGTTCAGTGACTTTCACTGTGTACCATGCATCCGTGAGTAGTACTGCTATGGGTGCCCCTATGGAGCTGACATTCTTTGTTTAATATACTTATTTAATTATTTATTTGGCTGCGCTGGGTCTTAGTTGTGGCACGTGGGATCTTTTAGTTGCAGCATGCGAACTCTTAGTTGTGGCATGTGGGATCTAGTGCCCTGACCAGGGATCGAACCCGGGCCCCCCTGCACTTAGCCACTGGACCACCAGGGAAGTCCCTGGAGCTAACATTCTACCGGGGGGTTGGGGGGGGGGCGGGAGACAGACCAACGAATACACACTGTCCGCACAGTAGTAAATGTTGTGGAGAATTGTAGAGGCCAGAGGGGGGCAGGGCTTGCCGGTATGTGCGGCAGTTTCAAAAGGGTGTTTGGAGAAGGCACCACTTATAAAGGGACGGTTGAACAGCGTCCTGGGGAGGTGTGAGGGCTGAGCCCCTGTGTACTGGGGGGAAGTGGGTCCAGGCAGAGGGCTCAGCAGGGCAGAGACCCTAAGACTGGAACCACGTGGTGGAGGAAGAGCAAGGTGGCTGCAGCCAAGGGGCTGAGTGCGAGGGACCGCGAGACAGGTGGGGGGTGGTTGGCGAGGCTTTTTAGGCAATCACGAGGATCTCCACTTTTACTGGTCCTGGGATGGGGCACAGGAAAGTTTGAGCACTGGGGCGGCACACCCTGACTCAAGTGCTCATGCAGCATCGTCTCGGTGCTGTGGAAGCAAGAAGCAGGAGATGCTGCAGCGCTCAGCAAGAGATGATCCCGGCTTTGGGACCAGCGGCCAGCAGTGGAGGTGGTGAGAAGTCATCTGAAGATGGGAGGATAGATTTGCAGTGAATTGTGCTGTGGTACAAAAGCGGGTGGGAGGCACAGGGGCTTGCAGGGTACCATGTGCTTGGGTTCAGCTGGGGTCAGAAGGTGAAAGAAAGGCTCAGGCAAGAGCCTGAGGGTGTCGGGCGATGACTGTGTTCATGCATCTCGGAATTAAGGTGACTTGCTTGCTTTGCACAGTGGGCCGTCTGCTGAAGAGTATTGTCACACCCGCTCTGTGTTCTGCGTGATGCTTTTAGGTCAGCCTTAGAGTTCAGAGCTTTGTCCCAACTCTGCTCGCTGATGAACAGAGAAGATTCTTGTGATTTGGTGGTTTCCAAGAGAAATCCCAGCAAAGTGTGGATGGAGGTGGGGGCAGAGAGAATTGCTTTAGTCCCTCAAAGAGACTGTTTATAACAGTAGAACACAGTGAGAGCAACTAGGACAGCTTCTTCAAGAAGCACACATATTCTTTCTTCCCTTGTAAGAGGCACTTACTCTCCAAAGAAATCTTTTTTTTTTTTCCTTACTGGAAATATTTCACTGCTTTGATTTTATTTTTTAATTCATTGTCTTCAAAGTTTGCTCTTTCAGAATTCATTTGCTTACCATATAATCTATGACTATTTCAGAAGATTGAAATTAGGTTTGTTTTGTGGCTTCTACTTTTAAACCAAGAAGTGGGTTCAGAATTGGTGATGGAAGAGAACTTGAAATAGGATAGCTTATTGGGAACATTGATTTGGGCCCTTTTCTTCTAGTGTTAACTTTTTAGCTTATCTCTTTCAGAATATGCCTGATTTCCTTCTCGTGAGATACCACATGTCTAAGGATCCAGTTGTTACTTAATTTTTCTTTGTTTACTGATAAATATGCTGTATGCTTTTGTTCTTTTAAAAAGCAATTTTATTGAGGTATAAAACACTCACAATAAAATACATCCAATTTAAGTATAGAGTTTGAGTTTTGACAAAAGTGTGCACCCGCGTACCTGTTACCACGATCCATATATGGACCATTTCCATCACTTTAAAAAGTACACTCTGGGCCCGTTTCTAAATAGCTCATCCCACCCAGCCCCAGGCAAACACTGATCTGCTTCTGCTTCCAGTCACAATAGATTATATTTGCCTTTTCTAGAACATCCTATCAATAGAATCAAATCCTATGCACTCTTTTGGGTCTGGCCCCTTTGCCTCAGCACCATGTTCTTCCTTGAGGTTCATTATCATGTTGCTTGTGTTGGGATTTTTGTTTCTTTTATTGCTGAATAGTATTCCAATGTATGGACTTATTAACACACTTCACTTTTCATGGACATCGGGTTGTTTCCAGTTCAGGGAAATTATGAGTAAAGCTGCTATGGATATTTTTCATCAAGTCTTGTTGTGAACAAATGCTGTCATTTCTCTTTGGTAAGTGCCTAGGAGAGGCATTGTTGCATCTCCTGTGATAGGTACACACGGTATTTTTTTGTTTTTTGGTCGTACCATGCAGCTTGCGGGATCTTAGTCCCCCGACCAGAGATTGAACCTGTGCCCCCTGCAGTGGAAGCATGGACCCCTAACCACTTACCGCCAGGGAATTCCCAGTACACACACATTATGATTGTTATGTCATCTTGATGAATCTACCACTTTTATCATGATGAGAAGTCTGTCCTGGTAATAATATATTTGTTCTGACGTCTACTTTGTCTAATATTGTTATAATCACTCGAGCTTTCTTGATATTGGTGTTTGCATGGTATGTCTATTCTCTGACCTCTGCCTTGTAATTAGACTATTTAGACCATTTACACTTGAATAATTACCAGTTTAGTTGGATTTAAATCTCGTATGTATTATTTGTTTCCTTGTTGCTTTTTTCTTCTCCAGTCTTCTTTTGGATTGAGTATATCCTAGTAAGTTGTCATCACCACTGGCTTATAATAGCTATATAGCTCTTCATTTCATTTATTTTTCTGGTGTTTCCAGGCACCTCGTCTTCCGTGAACTCCTGGTGCCTTTGCCTCGGCAGGACCACCATGGTCTGCTTGGGTCCCCCTCCCAGCACCACATTTCAGAAAGTGCCTCCAGGCGAAGAGCTGACGCAGCCTGGGGTCCTCCTAGTTTGCTTCCCTTCTTTCAGGGACTCTAGCCCCTTCTGTGTCTGAAAACAGTTACTTCATATACTTTGTCCAGTTTTCTGGTTGTTATTGTGGGAGCTTAGGTTCGGCTCTGGTTACCATATTATGTTCTGAAGTGTAATTTTATTTTTGAAATAAAGTATTTGGTTCTTGGCAGGAGAATGTGTTAAATATGTGAAATTGGGACTGCCTGTAAAACCCTAGATGCATAACACCATTGTTATGACTTCACAAAGTGATGTAAAGATGGTGATGATCAGTTTCCGGCTTAGGCATAGCAGCACGTGTAAACCTCAGAAGCAGAAGCTTTGAAAAGTTCTGTATCAGTCCCGTTTGAATGATAACAGCCCATAATCGAGCCCTTAGGTGCTCAGTGTTCTACATACAGATCTTTTTTAAAAAAATCATCTTACGTGTGTGTTTTTTAAATTATTTATTTATTTATTTATTTATTTTTGGCTGCGTTGAGTCTTCGTTGCTGTGCACGGGTTTTCTCTAGTTGCGGCGAGCGGGGGCTGCTCTTCGTTGTGGTGTGAGGGCTTCTCACTGTGGTAGCTTCTCTTGTTGCAGAGCACGGGCTGTAGCACGCGGGCTTCAGTAGTTGTGGTGCGTGGGCTTCAGTAGTTGTGGCTCACCGGCTCTAGAGCGCAGGCTCAGTAGTTGTAGTGCACGGGCTTAGTTGCTCCGAGGCATGTGGGATCTTCCCGGACCAGGGCTTAAACCCGTGTCCCCTGCATTGACAGGCGGATTCTTAACCACTGTGCCACCAGGGAAGCCCCTGAGGTTTTAATTTAATTTTAATTCATTTAAATTGAAATAGCCCCATGTGGCTAGTGGCTGCCGTATTAGACAGCAAAACTCCAGGTAGCAAGGGAGCAGGGGTAGAAAGACAGCCCTGTGGTGGAGCAGTCAGGGGAGCCTCCCAGCAAAAGACTGACCAGCCTCTTGCCTCACTGTGGCAGGGGAAGCCCCAGGCTGGAAATGGCAAATACTTGGCACAGGCACCACTCCGAACCATTCCTGCGCCCATGGCAGACATTGCTAGTCAATCACCACACACTTTCTTGCTAGTTCAGCCATAGCTCAGGATCCTTCTCAATACAACACTCCAGGCAGTCCCCAACTACAGATCAGTAGATGCTAGCATTTGAGAGAAATATTACTGGTCATCCCTAGGCCAGGAGGCCCATCTGGGAGGTCCAGGATCTCACCAGGCTGTAAGGTGGCTGGCAAGGGACGTGTGGCCAACCTGGGTCAGTGAGGCAACCACAAATATGGAGAGTGGAGAGGCAATGTGCTGGAGGAGCCAAGATTTTTCTATTTCTTCAAGAAACACTCAGAGCATGATTTAGGGAGAGAGGAAGGGGGTGGGGGGAGAGGTGAAGACTTGTCAAAGCCAGCTGATGTGCAAAGCATTTGGAGATTTTTATTGAGCTGGGTGCAATATTGTGATTTATGAAGAAAAATACATATTTGGTCATTCGGACCAAAAATATATATTTGGCCATCTCCCACGTGGCCCAAACCTTAAAATATTTACATTTTCGCCCTTTTTGGAAAAAAAAAATTTGCTGACCCTTATTCTAGAGAGGGTTCTGAATTGCCCACAAAAGTGGACTTGCTGGATTAAAGGAAATATGCATTGAAAATTTCAGCAGATGCTGCCCTTCATACTTGCACTAGCTAGCAGTGTATGAGATTGCCTGTTCCCCAGTATCCTCACCAACACAGAGTAATATCAAACTTTTCCATGTGGCCAATTGGATAGGTGAAAATGGTATTTCACTATCGTTTTAATTGTACTTACCTTATTAGCAGTAAGATTTAGTATTAGGCAGTAGGTATAATAAAATATATATTTGGTCTTTGTCCCTCATTCCTGGCACAAAACTTCTAAACCCCGTGGAATTTCCAGATAGGAGTGTCTTTTGATATTCATAACAAAACCCTTTCAACCACACCTGAGTTTGTGTTAATGAGGTGACTTTTGGAAAGCCCCTAAGGAAGGGGCTGGTTGCCAGGGGAACCAACCAGAATTAGAGGATTGGAACTTTCAGTCTCTTCCACCCTCCCCCCCACCCCCTTGAAGGGGAGAGGGGCTTGAGGTTGAATCAGTTAATCCTGTCTACATAACGAAGCTTCAGTGAAATTAAAAGAATGGAGTTTGGGGCTTCCCTGGTGGCGCAGTGGTTGAGAGTCTGCCTGCCAATGCAGGGGACGCGGGCTCGAGCCCTGGTCTGGGAAGATGCCACATGACACGGAGCAAGTGGGCCCGTGAGCCACAACTGCTGAGCCTGCGCGTCTGGAGCCTGTGCTCCGCAACAAGAGAGGCCGCGATGGTGAGAGACCCGCGCATCGCGATGAAGAGTGGCCCCCGCTTGCCACAACTAGAGAAAGCCCTTGCACAGAAACGAAGACCCAACACAACTAAAATAAATAAATAAATAAATAATTTTTAAAAAAAGTTCTTCAAAATTATTAAAAAAAAAAAAAAAAAGAATGGAGTTTGGAGAGCTTCTGGATTGGTGTACCCAGGGAGGTGCCAGGTGGGACAGCATGGAAGCTTTGCACCCCTTTCCCCATACCTTGCCCTGTGCGTCTCTTCCATATGGCTGTTCCTGAGTTAGATCTTTTTATAATAAACTGGTAATCTAGAAAGGAAAAAAAAATATTATATATATATATATTTGGTCATCTCATATATATTTGGCTTTCCAAAAGTCACCTCATTAACATAACAAAAGGCACCTTTTTTAAAAAATTAATTTTATTTGAGCGTAGTTCTGCTGTACAGCAAAGTGAATCAGCTATACATATACATATACCCCTCTTTTTTGGATTTCCTTCCCATTTAGGTCACCACAGAGCATTGAGTAGAGTTCCCTGTGCTATACAGTAGGTTCTCATTAGCCTGGAAGGGCGACGCTGCACTCTCCCCTCCGTTGCCAGGCAGGCTGTGCTTCTGTTACTGCAGCCCAAGGCCCCGAGAGCCTGCTCTGGTTCCTTAGGGGCCCCTGGGAGGGGTGTTTGTCACAGGTCTCTCCGCAAGCCCAGTTCTCTCGACCGTGACTGTCCTCGATTGCGGCGTCTGCTACACGGCCTGGGTCAAAGAGCCTAAAAGTGCGGGGATTGGGACCCAACCTGGTAGGAGGAACTTGAGTCCCGTGATCCCCCTAAGCCCCTGTAACCCTGCGGTGGGCGTGGGTCCCCCTCAAGTCACGCTGCCTCCCACACCCACAGCTTCCTTCTGTCTTTGGCTGAGTCCCCTCTGGTTCCTCAAATGGCCACCAGGTGGGAGCAGAGACCTGCGGTGAGGCTGGGACTGAGGCCTCCTTGAAGATGGGCTAGGAGGGCTCCAGGCAGGGCTGGGGGCCTCTCTCACTGGGGGTCTGGGCTTGCCGGGTGGCTGGGAGCTGGGTGCGTGCCTGGGGGTGCAGGCCTCTTTTGGGGTGAGTGTGCTGTGACTGCGTGGGGTGTAGATGGGCACACCTGTGTGCAGAGGCCTCTGCAGCTGTTGGGTGCGTGTGCCCTTGAGCATGCCCGTGTGCAAGCATGCAGGGGGTACCTGTGTGTGACTGTGGGGCCTGGGTCTGCAGAATCCTCCCTGTTCCCCTGCAGGCCTGAGAAGGCTGACGATTGGGATAGCCTGGCCCTTGAACTTTATGTTTCCAAAGCGGCAGGTGGCTCCGAGGCTCGGACCTCAGGACCCCCTGCCCGCTGCGTTCCCTTAGGCTGTGTCCAGCCAGTGTGGCGGCTTGTCCTACTTTGCCAGGTTTGGGGTCCTGCTGAGCCTTTTTTATTTATTTATTTATTTATTTTAACATCTTTATTGGAGTATACTTGCTTTACAATGGTGTGTTAGTTTCTGCTGTGTAACAAAGTGAATCAGTTATACATATACGTATGTTCCCATATCTCTTCCCTCTTGCATCTCCCTCCCTCCCACCCTCCCTATCCCACCCCTCTAGGTGGTCACAAAGCACCAAGCTGATCTCCCTGTGCTCTGCGGCTGCTTCCCACTAGCTCTCTGTTTGACGTTTGATAGTGTATATATGTCCATGCCACTGTCTCACTTTGTCACATCTTACCCTTCCCCCTCCCCATATCCTCAGGTCCATTCTCTAGTAGGTCTGTGAGCCTTTTGATTTGTGTCAGGATGGGGACTCATTGCTGTTCCTGGGGGCCTCGGGGTAGGAAAGGCCAACAGTGCACTGGGGGTGCCCCTTAGCCCCAGGCTGGGGGTTCGGGGAGGGGGAGGGCCGCCACACCGGAGTTTGTGCCCCTGGTCCTGCCAAGCCACTGGGAGGGTGGATGCTAGCCCACTTGTCACCCGCTTAGCATCCTGGGCTTCCAAGGTCCTCCTCCAGCCAGGCCCGTTTCCCTGCTCCCTTTGGTGCCTTTCTACTGCCCTCACTACCTCCACCGCCCTCTTCCGTTCTCCCTGAAAACCACGCTAAGCAGACATTTGTCAAGGTCACAGTGACCTCCATGCTGCCAAGCCCAGTGGACAATTCTCCGGCCTCCTCTGACTTGACCCTCAGCAGCACTTCAGGGGCTGGTCCTTCCCTCCTCCTGCCATCACTCCCTTCCGCAGCTCAGGAATTCCGCTCTCCTGGTTTTCCTTCTGTCCCGCTGGCCCTCCCTCTCAGCCTCCTTTGCTGGTCCCTGATCTCTCCAAGTCTGGGTGCCCCATCCCTACACCTCTTCTGTCTCCCTCTTTAAACGCCCACTTCCTTGGTGATCTCATCCAAGCTCATGGCTTTCAAATGACTCCCGTTGAGTATAATTTAATTAGTTGGTTTTTTATCATCTGTCTTCTCCCAAAGGAAAGCAAGCTCTACAGGCAGGGCTTTTTTTGTCTTAAGTCAGGTTTATTAAGGTATAATTTACATACAGTTAATGTCACCCTTTTTAGTGTTCACTTCTGTAAGTTTTTGACAAACACGTATAGTTGTGAAACTGTCTCTGCCATCAATTACAGGACAGTTCCCATCACCCCCAAAAGTTCTCCATACCCTTGTGGTCATCCCCTCCCCCATGTCCCGCCCTGGGCAGCCACTAATCTGTTCTTTTGTCCCTTTTCCCTAGTTGTGCCTTTTCTGAAAAGTCATATAAATGGGATTGTACTGCGTGTAACCTTTGGAATCGGCTTCTTCCACTTATCACAATGCACAGCGCATTTGAGATTCACCCATATTGTTGCAGCTGTGAGCCGTTAGTTCTTTTATTCTATTGTATTTTATTGCACAGCTTTGTTTATCTGTTCGGAGGGGGACCAGTTGTCCTGGTTTCCGTGGGAGGGAATGGTTTTTCTGGGACATGGGACTTTCAGTGCTAAAACCAGGGTGGTTGGTTATCTTAGTTCTTTAGTTGAGGGACATTTGGGTTGTTTCTAGGTTGTTGATGATTTTGAATACCTACTCAATATAACCAGTGACAGAGGGTTTTTTGGTGAACACAAATGTCCATTTCTCTTGGGTAAATACCTAGGAGTGGGGTTGCTCAGTTGTATGACGAGTGTACGTATCACTGTAAAAGAGGCTGCCAAGCTGTTCTCCAGAGTGGCTGTATTGTGTAGCATTGTGGGAGAATTCCACTTGCTCTGCATCTTAACCAGAACTTGGTAGTGTGTCAAAAAAATTAAAAACCGGTTTTTTAGCCATCTTAATAGGTGTATAATGATATCTCCTCACGGTTGGCAGAGATTTCCTTTATTCGCCTTGAGTAGTGTTGTGCCCCCAGTGCCTGGGTTAGTGCCTGCTATGTAGTAGACACTCAATTAATTTTTTTTTTTTTACTGAGTGAATGGATGTATGGATGGATGAATGAATGAAGTCAAAGGGGCTTCCGGTATCTAAATCTGTTATAGCAAATACATAGCACACGTACCGCCAATTCCCCCATGCCCCATTCTGTTTCCATGGCAGACGTCACTCATCAATTGAGCCATTTTATCCACCTGCTTCATTTCAGACAGGTACGATCCAGTCCTTTGTGTAGCAAGTGAGATGAGCCCCATGAGCTAATGCAGCTTTAGTTCAAGCCTCTCATTGGCTGAAGAAGAGGCCAGGCTCAGAGCAGGGTCCAAGGCTGCCCAAGGACTCACAGCGAGCCAGTGGCAGGACTAGATCTCCAGGCTGGGCTCTCCCCAGAAAAATGCACGACGTCTCTGACAAGGCTGGAGTAGGATGGGAGGCATGGACGTGGATCTGGGCCTGAGGCCGGGTTGGAGCATTGTGGAGTGCTCCCTGGGCCCCGGCTGGGTGGGAAGGCTGATGCCGGCGCTCTTCCTGCAGGTGCCCAGGAGCTGCTGGGATGGCCTACCCGCCCACGTTGGCTCCCTGGCCCAGCGGGCGTACTGGGCTCTGCTGAGCCAGCAGAGGGACCAGAGCATCGTGGCCCTGGGCCAGAGCGGTGCTGGCAAGACCACCTGCTGCGAGCAGGTCCTGGAGCACCTGGTGGGGATGGCAGGCAGTGTGGATGGCAGGGTCTCAGGTACAGTGGTCTCCAGGTGACGTGCAGCTGGGACGTGGTGGGGGCGGTGGCGTGGGGGAAGGGAAGGGAGAGTCAGAGGGGGTGCTGGGCGGCTCTTTCTTATATCTGCTCAGCTAGCGTTCACTGAGCACCTGTGTGCAGACCCTGTGCTGGCTTCTGGGCAGGGCCACCCCTAGTCTGTTGGGTACTTTTGTGTGAATTAGAAACAGGTACTCCTTGCCTAAGACACTCACTGCCACATGTGGAACCGTCGTCACGCATTGACATTGTTAGAACCAAACACTTGACCACCACGTTCTGGGCCATCATCCTAATAAGTATACAGGCCTATGGCTATCTGATATAAATGCTGTGCCCTTAGGTGTGGTGTCCTTGTGCAGCGCACAGCCCACTGGACTGTGCAGAGGACCCGATAAGTAAAAACAAAGACAAGGAGGCACTGACAGCCGGAAGGGAGACTCAGCTGCACATCTGTGCCAGACTCCAGTGCTCTGCACCGCTTGCTGGCCGAGCTGGGGAGGGGAGAGGCGGAGGGAGCACAGAGAAGGGGCCGGGGGGCTTCCTTGAGGAAATGATGTTTGAGCTGGGCATTAAAGAAAGAGTTTCAACATTGTAAATCAACTATACTTCAATAAAAAATAGTGTCAGTTGGTGATAATAATTACAATATTGATGGGGATCGTGGTAAATGCTTGCTGAGGACTTACGCGCCAGGCTCTATTCCAAGCAGGTTAACTTATTTATTATTTAAAACATCCCTATAAGGTAGACATTATTATTATTTGAATTTTATAGATGAGGCCATTAAAACGCAGGGAGGTTAACCAGCTTGCCCAAGGCCACACAGCTCATACATCCTAGCACCGAGATTCAAACACAGACAGTTTGGCTCCAGAGCTGTTACCCCTGGGCCAGTGTTCTCAATGTATTGTTGCCCCTCTGAGGAGCCTTTTTAGTTGTTCTTTCTCCTAATCGTCTCCCACCATGAAAAGTTAATGCCATAGATTCACCATATATTTGTTTATGCAGTGTGTGTGTATGTGTGTATATATATACAGACACACACAGACGTGTGTGTGTGTGTGTGTGTGTGTATCTGTGCTCTATTCTATACATAAGAAAGGAAAACTGCCCCCATCCTCAAGAATCAGTTTCTGCCCTCTTGGGGGCAGTATTCCCCCTGCTGAGAATATATGGCCCAGGCAGTATTGCTTTTCTAATAATAACAAACAATACTAACACCACCACATTTGGAGCATGTTCTGAGCACTTTACATTATTAAAGCTTTTAGTCTTTGTGGCAACCACATGAGGTAAGTAAGTACTATTATTACCCCCATCTTATAGATGGGGTATCTGAGGCACAGGGGGGTTAATTTATTCGCTCCAAATCAGGTGACTAACAACGGGGAGAGGCCATATTCAAGCTTGTTTAACCATTGTACTATCCTGCTTCTCCACTGGGCTTATTCCAATGCTTTATTGATCACCTGTTCTGCACCTGGCCCAGGTTAGAGCCCTGTGAGGAGCTGGGGATACAGCAAGGAGAGGCCCTCCCAGAATGTAGATCTGCTGAAAGTGTGTGTTGGGGGAGTGGGAGTCAGGCTAGGCTGTATCCAGGTGCCTAGCACATAGTGGGTGCTTGTTAAATAGTTATGTTAAAAAGCTTGGGACTGCTGGGCTTTTTGAGCTGGCTGTGATGGGCGTTCCCCGACAGCAGGTCCAAGAATGTTAATGCTCTGCCCTCCTCCTAGACTCCACCAGGCCCAGGAGGCCCTAGGGCAGCCCTTGTCACTCAGATCGTACCAATCCTAGGTGTGTGTATCTCCCCTTCTGGGCTCACTCTTGCTCACCCCGCGCCCCTGCTTGCAGCACAGGGCCAGCCCAGCAGCGGAAGAGGTGTGGCTTAGAGCTGAGTTGGGGGAGTGGAGGGGCCCCTGCTGGGGCCTGGGGCCAGAATGGGGTCCTGTGAGAGGTGGGGGTGGCAGCACCTGGGCCACGGGTGATGCCCTGTCTGTGCCCCACCAGTGGAGAAGATTCGAGCCACCTTCACTGTCCTCCGGGCCTTTGGCTCCGTGTTCACCGGCCACAGCCGCCGTGCCACCCGGTGCTCCATGGTGATGTCACTGGACTTGAACGCCACAGGCCGAGTCACGGCCGCCCAGCTCCAGGTGAGGCCTCTGGGTGGGAGGGAGAGGGGGCTCTTTAGGGCTGCAGTAGCCTCAGCCCCACTCAGCAGGGCCCACGCCTCCAGCTGGGACCCTGGAATGTGTCTAAATGGTCATCGCTCCCCAGGCCAAGGCCAGCTCCTCCCCACCTCACTCAGTGCCCAGACATCTCCTCCCGGAGCAGGCCAGCTCGTCTGTGCCTCGGAGTATCACAGGGATGAAATATTCATGAGTAGATACATAATTCAGCCGCTCATTAGCTGGGTCTTAAAAGCGTAAGCTGAAATTAAACAGGCGCTCGCTGGCCTTCTGCGGCAGCCCGTGTGTGACAGGCACATGGCCTGTTTGTTCCTCTCTCTGAAATCACCTGGCTCCTCCCCTTCCCCCCCCCCGCCCCCACCAACATTCTGTTTGAACAGAAAACAGGATTAGGTTATTAGAAGGGTTGTTTGTATGTGGAGCTAGGAGAATACCCAGACTCGCTGGTGCACGATAAATCCCTTTCTGTCCCGGCCCTGAAAGTCTACCCTGCATCACCATGTGGGTCAAGTTATTAAGGGCTTCGGTTGCATAAGAGTGTGTTAGAGGGCGGCTCTGGGTTAATTGTTAGTACCCTTGGATTCCTTCATCGGAATGAGCCCGTTGCATTCGTTGATTGCCTGCGTGGACTCTGAATCAGTGAGACAAAGGCCTGGCACGTTTTGATTTGGAGGCGTCCAGCCAAGTTGGGGCCTGAGGTGCTGCCTCGAAGAGTGGGCCTGGGGGTTGGTGGGGGTGTGCGGGCAGCCTAGCGGGGCCTCGTGCTGACCGGCGCCTGTCCTCTCCCCTGGCAGACGATGCTGTTGGAGAAGAGCCACGTGGCCCCGCAGCTGGAAGGGGAAGGCAATTTCGAGGTTTTCTCCCAGATGCTATCCGGATTGGACCTGGCTCTCAGGTGAGCGACTGGGCTGAGCAGGGACAGCCGAAGGCAGTGAGACAAAGGGCCTCCGCTTTCCAGGGCCCCAGCCCTGCCTCTGCCCAGAGGTGAGAGGCAGTGGAGCCCAGTGGTTAGGAATCTGGCCTCTGATTCTTGCTGCCTGGTACTGCTCCTGGGCTGGGTGAACCTGGCCAGGTGTCACCTGCTCTGAACCTCCGTTTCTTCCTCTGTAAAGTGGAAATAGTACCTTGACTGCTGACCTTACAGGATTAAGTGAGATAATTCACATATGGCTCTTTATACACGCTGGGGGGTGGTGGTGGGTGTCTGCTGTGACGGTGACATTTTGGTACAGGTTCTGACAGCAGCGTGGGAGGTGGGCAAGGAACAGCAGACCCCAAATCTTCCAGAAGCTCCTAAACTCTGTGAGAGCCTTGGGTGCACCTGAGGTAGCTCAGGGCGAGGAGGCACCAGGTGGAACAGCAGAGAAGCCACAAGACTCATCTGGGAGGGCCTTCTGGGGGAGGTGGCCCAGGGAGTCATCTCTGCCCCTCGCTGACTCCTGGGAATTCTTGGACATGTGGCTCCCTGTCTCTGAGCCTTGGTTTCCTCATCTGTTGAACGAATGAGTAAGGTTCTATCTAGTGAAGCTCCAGGGAGTGCTCACCCCAGGCGAGGGGTGATAATTTTCAATTTGCCTCTGCGTCCCCCATCATTTGTCTCCTGCCTTCCACCCCCATCTGAAGGGCAGGCCCAACCTGTCCTGAGCCTCTTGGCTAAGGCCAGAGGGGCACCTTACCCTTTGGAGAGAGGGCAGATTAGGGAGGAAACTCCCAGTTTTCAGAGCAGGGTAACTGAGGAGTAAGGAAGCTTCTGGAAGGCCTTCACTTAAGAAGGGCCCATTGAGGGCAGCAAGTGAGGAATATTCGGGAGGCAGGGCCAGGGCCTGAGGCAGACCCCGGGGCCACCTGGGGCACTCTGTGGAGCCCCGTGCCATGATGCCCACCTGCCCTGCCAGGCCACTGGTGTGGGTGGGTCCTCCCTTACTTCTGGTCCCTTCTCTGTTTCCAGGACAGAACTGTACCTGCACCAGCTGGCAGACAGCAGCTCCTTCGGCATGGGCGTGTGGCCTAAGGTAAAGAGGAGGTCCTTCTGGGTGTGAGTGGGTGTCTGTGTCCCCATGGCCAAGATGGGCGGGTCCCCTGTGTGGCTCGTCCCTCTGCCACTGGGGTAAGTAGTTGGCAAGGGCTGGTCACGTGGGGGAGGCAGGGTTGCCTTTATGGGGCCTGGGCTTGTCAGGGAAATGAGTCTTGTGCTAATAAAGGGAACCAGGAGGTGGTTTGTGTAGAGGTAAGGGCGCGGTCTCCGGGACAGGCTGTCTGGGTTCAAACCCCGGCTCTGACACTTACTGGATATGAGACCTCAGGCATGGACCCTAGCCTCTCTGAATGTCTGTGTCCTCTTTGGTAAAATAACAACAGAACGGGCGGGCAGGCTGAAGGGAGGACAGAGCGTGGCACGGCCTGCCCGCCTGGGCCACGGGGAGAAGGTCGGGGCGCCGCCCGCGCCCTCGTTCCGCTGCCTGGCGTCCTTTGTGGAGGCAGGGCTCCCAAGGAGCTCAAAGGCCAGGGAAGGACACACGGGACGGTCCAGAGCCACCCTACCGCTCCAGTGGTGCAGCACCCTCTCTGAATTCCTACTGCCACCAAAACACATCCCTAAGGCCTTTGGGAAGAATTGCTAGGACCCAGGAAGGCGGCCCCTTGCTGTGGTCCAGACTTCAGCAGCTGCCGATGACCAGAGGGAGCCAGCCGGCCGGCCGTGAGCAGGAGGACAGGACACGGGGACAGGGACAGCCACAGCCGGGCTTCCCGCAGCTGTGCCCACCGCCAGAACCAGCTCCAGCCAGTCACAGCCCCCGAGATGCCAAACAGTGACGGACGAGAGGCCGGCAGGAAACTGACACCCCCTCACTGGAGAGCCTGCCCGGTCGGGGTGCGGGGCACCATCCCCGTCTGAACTCACCCCACAGCTCAGCCGTCTCCCAGTGACCCAGACGCGTCCCCACGGCCCCAGGGCTGATCCCCGACCAAGGTCAGAACTCCCCCCAGTGTGACGGCCCCCATGCCACTCCTGTGGTGGAAGGGACGGCAGGCAGAGACCAGGAGTAGAGTCTTTTTTATTAATGGCTGCGTTTTCAAAGAACCGTTTTGTTACCAGGAAAGCTCCCCAGGAAGGGATTGCATTAGTGCAACAAGGGGGAGCCTTGATGCCAGGCTTTCCAGACACTTCCAGGTGGAGACTTTTGGCCTAGGCCGGCCGCCGGGGACTCGGGGGCTGGGAGGACACACGGCCCCTCCCCCGCCCCGACGGGGCGCTAAGGCACCCGGCCCGCCCGGGGGGGCAAAACCCCGTGCCGTCAGCAGGCCGGCGGCTTGCAGCCCTCAACCTGCAGCCCTTTGCTCAGGAGGAAGGCGTCCTGCATGGGGTCACAACCCAGGAAGAGCTTCACCATGCCCTTGGCATCCTCGGAGCCCCCTGGCCTCAGAATGCAGCTTCTGTAGTCCATGGCAACCTGAGGAGAGGGGGCGGGGCTGCAGGAGGGTGGAGCACCCCCTTCACAGAGGGTGTGGGTGTGGCCACCTCTGCTGTGACTCAACAAAGGGCAGGGGAGCAGGGGGTTCTGGGCAGGGCCCTCAGAGCCTGGCAGGCCCAGGCGGGCGGCACAAGCATCTAGGCCCAGGCCAAGGACCTCCGTGTTGGTCTGCACGGCAGGCCGGCCTCTCACCTTGCCACTCAGGACGCCCTCCTGCTTGAAACGAGTGTGTGGACCGTGTCCGCGGAGTACACCTCGCTGCACAGGTAGCCATAGGACTGGGCGTCGTAGCTTCCTGCCAGGTGGCCGAAAGTCGCAGGCAGGTGGGTCCCTGGGACACACGCGGAGAGGCTCCTGCCCGGCCCCCTGGCCGCTCCGTGCCCCTTCCCCAGAGCCCAGAGCTTGGGGCCTCAAAGCAGCCCTGTCTGAGTCCCCTGCCACTAGAGGGAGTATTGGCCCAACACTTCTAGAAAACGGGGACCTTGCTGGCAACTCAGTGGAGGGACACAATTCAATCTTTGCCGACTTTCTGCTGAAGCTCACGAGGGTTCACCCCTAAGCCTCTTACAGGGACAGCTGCCTGAGGCTCCGAGGGATGAGTCAGGGCTCGCCCTCCAGCACGGGGAGAGCGCGGGTTAAAGCGCTCACGAGGGAGTGAACTGCGTCTCCGCACCGACACGCACGGGCAAACCTCGTCGACGCGTTCCGTCCGGGGTATGAAGCCCTCTCCTGCCTCTTCCAGGCTCTCCAGAAAGCACGTGCAGATAGGCCCAGCCCACCCTCGGACTCCGCGCGCCACAGCTGGAGGGACCAGCCCAGGAACCCAGGCAGGAAGAGGCCAGAGGTCAGCGGGCCTCGACCAGAGCCCGTCAGTCGGTCCCCCTTCACACACCACCAGAGGATCCTCTTGAACTGGGCAGTAGCCGCCAACCGACCGCTAAGGTGGGCCCGGCGTGTGCTTGGCTACCTGGCGTGGCTGGGACCCTGAGGATCTCCTGGCAGAGGCGGGCATTGTCCTAGGCCGGGTCCGAGGGCGTCTGCATGTGCAGGGCCTGGTCCACCTTGGCCAGGACGATCTGGCGCAGGTTGAAGAGGCCTGGAGGGCGGGAGGAAGGAGACGGGGGCGCTGGCACTGTGTCCAGGCCGTGCTTTCCAGCCGGGCGGTCCGGGAGCCCCTTTCCTTTCCCTCGGCCCGGCCGCACGGGGGTTGGCCAGCCGGGACTTGATGAGCTTGTCCAGCAGCTCCTGGGGGACGGCGCTGCCCGTGCCCCGCCGAGACTGGCAGCAGCGCCAGGGCTTCACAGGGCGTGGCGCTCCCGGCCCCAGAGCCTACCCTCTGGTTCTCATCCCCGGCTGTCACCAGAGTCGCAGGCAATGTGCCCTTCTTTTCGTTTGTCTTTTTTCCGGCCCGCAGCCACGCAAAGCTGTGAAGCCCTGCCACTCGCTGCCACGTGGATGCACCCTGAGAACACGATGCTCAGCGAGAGAAGTCAGACACAGAAGGACACACAGGGTGTGACCCCACTGAGGGGAAACGTCCAGAACAGGTAGATCCACAGAGTCAGAGTGGGTTCCTGGTTGTCAGGGACAGGGGAGGGGAGGGAATGATAACTAAGGGCGTGAGGGACCTTTTTGGGGTGAGGGAAATGTTCCAGAACAGGGCAGTAGTGACGGCTGCACAGCTCAGTAAAGTGTCCCCACGCGCTCCGGTTGCAGTCTGTGAGAGCATCGCTCTCAGGACGAAGGGCTGACTGCAGGAAGACTGAACGAGCACTGGGTCCTGGGCCCAGACGCTCAGCTGGGGACCCCCCCATTGGGAAGTCACTGGGACTTGCTGAGCCTCCACCGAGACTGGCAGCAGCCCCAGGGCCTCACAGGGCGTGGTGCTCCCGGCCCCAGAGCCTAACCTCTGGTTCTCATCACTGCCTGTCACCAGCCTTGCATGCAACGTTCCTTTCTTCTATTTTGTCTTTTTTAAAGGCAACTCTTGAATACCTGTATTTAACATGCAGGGAACCAGTCCTGACTCCTTGATCTGGGACTTCCAGCCTCCAGAGTCTCGAGGACATCCACTTCCGTTGTTTACGCGCCCAGTGCATGGGGTTTGATGATGGAAACTGACACCGAGAGCGTCTCCTCGTGCGGGGTGACATCAGCGGAAGAATCCCGTGGCGAGGGCCTGCCTGAGGACCACGGGAGAGCCCGGGCCCTCCCCGCCCCCTGCCTTCAGCCCCTCGCCCGCACCCTCCTGGGAGCGGAGCTGGTGCATCGCTTGCCAGAACTCATGGAAGTAGGTCTCCAGCTCATCATGCTGCAACAGGGAGGGCGGGTTGGGCGTAGGCTTGGTGAAGTTGGCCACCATGGCCGCGATGGCAATCTGGCGCCTCCCGTCCTGCTGCAGGCAGCCCGGCTGCAGGCCAAAGCAGGCCATGTGCCCGGACTTCCCTTCCCTGGGGAGGGACGCGGGTGAGGCCCTGCTACCACAGAGGAGCCCCAGCCCACGGCCGACAGGTTCCCCCACGCATGCACCGAGGGTAGAGGTCCAGGTAGAACTTGCTGATGGATGACCTTGCCCGAGGCCGCATCCCGGACCGTGTAGAGCCTCACATCTTCATCTTCGTGACGCATGTTGGCGCCTTCCTCCAGGTCGAAGGTCAGCCCCAGCAGCTCCTGGGAGATGCCCAGCCGCCCGCGCGTGACCACCTGCATGGGGAAGGACTCATTGAGCAGGTACTGGTCCACGTGGTAGCGCGTCTCCTCCCCCTGGTTCATGTAGTAGCGCAGGTCCTAGACGTTGATGGGCCCATCAAAGTGCAGGCCCCGCCTCTGGCACTCAGCCTTCTTTAGCTCCAGGATCAGGGCCGCTCCTGCTCCCCGAGGGGCTTCAGCTTCTGGGCCAGCTCATCTGCGGGCGGAGGGGAGAGGCTCAGCTATGTCCCTGTGGCAGCCGCCCAGCCGCCCCCCACCCCACGCCCCTCGAGGCAGAATGAAGGGTTGGGGAAGGCGACCCCCAAGGGCTGACACAGTGGGGTCTCAGGCAGCACCACGTCCAGTCAAGGTCCACCTGACCCCCGTCCCCACTGGGACTCGGGGAGGCGGGGTTACCTAGGAAAGTGGCCACCACCTGGCTGGTCTTGTCCATGTTCATCTCCAGCACAGAGTCGGCACGCGTGCTGAATCCCAGCAGGCGGGACTTCTGAGCCTGCAGCCTTACCAGCTCCCCGAGGATCGCGCAGTTCTCCTGGAACCCAGAGACAGCCAGCGCTGGGGACCGTGGGCCACGCCCTCCCCACAGGCCCCGGGCCAGGTCTCTGTGGGTGGGAGGGCTCTCAGGCCACTGGCAGGCACAGCCAAACACCCTCCCTCCTCCTCCTGGCCTGGATTTCTAGACACTTTGGTGCTGTCCTAACATGTGGTCTTTATGAACACAGGTCCTTTTGGAACCAGAAACGGCATGAACCATGATGAGCTCTAAGGCCAAGGGCAGGAAGAAATGTGACCAGGCTCTCCAGGAGCCACCCAGGGGCCTCCCCGGGCTCAACAATACAAACTTGGCTGCCGTGCAGACAGCAGCTCATCCCCACGGCGCCCGAACACCCAGCCCCTGGACGGCGAGAGACCTGTTGCTGCAGGTGGCCCGTGGTTGGCTGGTGAGGCCTGGCCCCAGGCGTACGCCACCTTCTCTGGGGCCACCTCTCTGGGTCTGCGGTGGGGTTCTCCTGGGAGCCCCCAGTCACCACAGGACCAATGTGGCCTGTCTGCAGCCCAAGAAGGTGGGGACACAGGTCTGTCCCCCGTGGACATCACCCGCGAGGCCGAGCAAGCACCAGTGGTGTCTGCGGGGAAGATGAAGGGCTCATGCACAGCCCCCATCTACTGAAGATGCTAAACGGGAGAAGCACAGACTGCAGCCACATGCGGTATGGACCAAACGCAAGTGTCCTTGCAGGAACCGATGTCTGAATGTCGAGGCTGTTCCCGGGCCACAGTGAGAAGGCCCAGGCCCCACGCAAGGCACAGAGAGGGGATGGGGGGAACATCTGCGAATCTGAGCTCATCGGGCATCACCCCAGAAGGAGAGGGAGAGAGCCAGAAGGAGATACGGAGGGAGAGGGAGAGAGAGGGAGGTACAGACGTCTCTCCTTTCCCTGGGGGTTCTCTAGTGCAGCCAAGCCTGAAAACCACTGCATTTCGGGAGATGGGTCCTCGTGGAAAAGTTAAATAGTAGCTCATGGCATTATCGACACATATTAAAATGGCCCCAAATCTTGGGGAGTCAGGGAGGGGAGCTGGTGGCTGCCTCGTAAAGGAGGAGAGATTGGGCGTCAGAGGAGGTGCCTGCCTCCACCACCTCCGCCGCCGCTGCCCCCCCCCCCCAGGGCCCCGCAGACTTCATCTCCCAGCTGTGGTCCTGGGCTGGAAGGCAGCGGGGAGGTCAGGCCGTCCCAAGCATCAACGTTGACTTCAGGGCTGATCTGAAAGGCGCCTGGTGTTTGTTGAAGCAGAAAAAAGAGAAAGCAGTGGGCAGAGGATGGGAGGGGGAGGGAGCCCCCATCAGCCCTTCTCCCTGTCTCCCTCTCTGTCTCCCTCCCTCCCTCCCTCCCTCTACCTCCCTGCCTCTCACTCTCCCTCCATCTCTCCCTCTGCCTCTCTCCCTCCCTCTCTCCCTCCCTCTCTCCCTGTCCATCTTGCCCTGTCCTGTCCCTCTCTCCCTCCCTCCATCCCTGTCTCTCTTTCCCTGTCCCTCTCTCCCTCTCCCTCTATCCGTCCCCCCTCCCTTTCCCCGTTTCCATCTCCCTCTCTGCCTCCCTCTTTCCCTGTCCCTATTTCCCTGCTCTGCTCTCCCTCTCCCTCTCCCTCTCTCCCTGTCCCCCTTTCCCTGTTTCCCTGTTCCGCTCTTCCTATACCTCTTTCCCTCTCCCTCTCTCCCTCTCGTGCTCCCTCTCCCTCTCCCTCTCCCTCCACCTCCTTCCCTCTCCAGAGAGGGAAGGAGGTGGAGGGAGAGGGACAGGGAGCAGGAGAGGGAGGGGGGAGAGGGAGAGAGGGATAGAGGGAGGGAGAGGGACAGGGAGCAGGAGAGGGAGGGGGAAGAGGGAGAGAGTGATAGAGGGAGGGAGGGAAAGACAAAGACATCTCTCCCTCCCTCCCTCTATCCCTCTCTCCCTCCCTCTCTCCCTCCCTCTCTCCCTCTTCCTCGCTCCCTCTCCTCCCTCTCCCTCCGTCTCTCCATCTCCCTCACTCCCTCCCAGAGACAGAGAGACGAAGAGGCAGAGACAAGGGAGAGGGAGAGAGGGAGAGGGAGAGAGAGGGGGAGAGAGGGAGAGACGGAGAGAGGGAGAGAGAGAGAGGTCTCTTCCTCCCTTTCCCTCTCTCCTCCTTCTCTCCCTCTCTCCCACTCTCCCTCTTCCCTCTCCCTCCCTCCCCCCTCCCTCTCTCCCTCTCCCCCTCTCCCTCGTCTCTCCCTCTCCCTCCATCTCTCCCTCTCTGGGAGGGAGTGAGGGAGAGGGAGAGACAGAGGGAGGGAGGGGGTGAGACAGAGGGAGGGAGAGGGAGAGAGGAAGAGAAAGGGCGAGGGAGGGAGAGGGAAGGAGGACGAGACGTCTCTCCCTCTCCGTCTCCCTCCCCCTCCCTCTCTCCCTCTCCCTCCCTTCCTCTCCCTCTCCCTCCCTTCCTCTCCCTCTCCCTCTCCCTCTCCTAGAGGGAGGGAGGGAGAGGGAGAGACAGAGGGAGAGGAGAGGGGGAGTCGGAGAAGGAGGTAGGGAGAGGGAGAAGGCGAGAGGGTGCCTGCTTCCCTCTCTGTCTCCCTCCCTCCCTCCCTCCCTCTCCGTGTCCCTGTCTCCCCCCTCTCCCTCTCCCTCTGTCTCTCCCTCTCTGGGAGGGAGAGAGGGAGAGGGAGAAGGAGGGAAAGTGATGGAGGGAGGGAGAGGGAGAGAGGGTGAGGGAGAGAGGGAGAGAAGGAGGAGAGAGGGAGAGGGAGGGAGGAAGAGAGCTCTCCCTCTCTCCCCCCTCTCTCTCCCCCTCCCTCTCTCCCTCTCCCCCTCTCCCTTGCCTTTGCCTCTCCCTCCGTCTCTCCCTCTCTGAGAGGGAGTGAGGGAGACGGAGAGATGGAGGGAGAGGGAAAGGGAGGAGAGGGAGGGAGGGAGGGAGAGACGTTTCCTCCCTCCCTTTCCTCCCTCTTCTCCCTCTCCCTCTCCCTCTCCGTCTAACTCTCCCGCTCCCTCCATCTCTCCATCTCCCTCACTCCCTCCCAGAGGGAGAGGGGAGGGAGAGAAGGAGAGGGAAAGAGGAGAGGGAAGAGGGAGAGGAAAGAGGCAGAGGAAAGAAGCAGAGGGAAGAGGCAGAGAGGGAAGAGGGAGAGAGGGAGAGGGAGAGAGAGGGGGAGAGAGGGAGAGACGGAGAGAGGGAGAAAGAGAGAGGTCTCTTCCTCCCTTTCCCTCTCTCCTCCTTCTCTCCCTCTCTCCCACTCTCCCTCTTCCCTCTCCCTCTCTCCCCCCTCCCTCTCTCCCTCTCCCCCTCTCCCTCGTCTCTCCCTCTCCCTCCATCTCTCCCTCTCTGGGAGGGAGTGAGGGAGAGGGAGAGAGAGAGGGAGGGAGAGGGTGAGACAGAGGGAGGGAGAGGGAGAGAGGAAGGGAAAGGGCGAGGGAGGGAGAGGGAAGGAGGGCGAGACGTCTCTCCCTCTCCGTCTCCCTCCCCCTTCCTCTCTCCCTCTCCCTCCCTTCCTCTCCCTCTCCCTCTCCTAGAGGGAGGGAGGGAGAGGGAGAGACAGAGGGAGAGGAGAGGGGGAGTCGGAGAAGGAGGTAGGGAGAGGGAGAAAGCGAGAGGGTGCCTGCTTCCCTCTCTGTCTCCCTCCCTCCCTCCCTCCCTCTCCGTGTCCCTGTCTCCCCCCTCTCCCTCTCCCTCTGTCTCTCCCTCTCTGGGAGGGAGAGAGGGAGAGGGAGAAGGAGGGAAAGTGATGGAGGGAGGGAGAGGGAGAGAGGGTGAGGGAGAGAGGGAGAGAAGGAGGAGAGAGGGAGAGGGAGGGAGGAAGAGAGCTCTCCCTCTCTCCCCCCTCTCTCTCCCCCTCCCTCTCTCCCTCTCCCCCTCTCCCTTGTCTTTGCCTCTCCCTCCGTCTCTCCCTCTCTGAGAGGGAGTGAGGGAGACGGAGAGACGGAGGGAGAGGGAGAGGGAGGAGAGGGAGGGAGGGAGGGAGAGACGTTTCCTCCCTCCCTTTCCTCCCTCTTCTCCCTCTCCCTCTCCATCTAACTCTCCCGCTCCCTCCATCTCTCCATCTCCCTCACTCCCTCCCAGAGGGAGAGGGGAGGGAGAGAAGGAGAGGGAAAGAGGAGAGGGAAGAGGGAGAGGAAAGAGGCAGAGGGAAGAGGCAGAGAGGGAAGAGGGAGAGAGGGAGAGGGAGAGAGAGGGGGAGAGAGGGAGAGACGGAGAGAGGGAGAAAGAGAGAGGTCTCTTCCTCCCTTTCCCTCTCTCCTCCTTCTCTCCCTCTCTCCCACTCTCCCTCTCCCCCCTCCCTCTCTCCCCCTCCCTCTCTCCCTCTCCCCCTCTCCCTTGTCTTTGCCTCTCCCTCCGTCTCTCCCTCTCTGAGAGGGAGTGAGGGAGACGGAGAGACGGAGGGAGAGGGAAAGAGAGGAGAGGGAGGGAGGCAGAGGGAGGGAGGGAGGGAGAGACGTCTCCTCCCTCCCTCTCCTCCCTCTTCTCCCTCTCCCTCTCCCTCTCCCTCCAACTCTCCCGCTCCCTCCATCTCTCCATCTCCCTCACTCCCTCCCAGAGGGAGAGACGGAGGGAGAGGCAGAGACAGGGGAGAGGGAGAGAGGAAGAGGGAGAGAGAGGGGGGAGAGAGGGAGAGGGAGAGAGGGGGAGGGAGAGAAGGAGAGGGAAAGAGGAGAGGGAAGAGGGAGAGGAAAGAGGCAGAGGAAAGAGGCAGAGGGAAGAGGGAGAGGAAGAGGGAAGAGGGAGAGAGGAGAGAGGGAGATAGGGAGAGGAAAGAGAGAGGGAGAGGGAGGGAGAGGGAGAGAGGGAGGGAGAGAGGAAGCGACAGAGGGAGAGACAGAGAGGGAGTGGGAAAGAGGTAGAGGGAGAGCGGAACAGGGAAAGAGGTACAGGGAGAGAGGGAGGCAGAGAGGGAGGAGAGGAAGCAGGGAGAAAAGAGAGAAAGAACACACCGTCTACATTTCTGTCAAATGACACCGGGGATCCTTACACAACCAGGAGAAAGTAACACAGGGAGGCTCTTTCTCAGCTGGAACTGGAACTGCAGACGGGGCCAAACACCACCAGGCTGGCCACACGTGTCCAGCCGCCGCTCCAGCCCCGTCAGCCGTGAGTCCGGTCACCAGGGCTCTGAGTGTCTGCTCCAGGGAGCTGGGGTTC
Organism: Balaenoptera borealis; assembly: GCF_965194805.1. Classification (NCBI taxonomy): domain Eukaryota; kingdom Metazoa; phylum Chordata; class Mammalia; order Artiodactyla; family Balaenopteridae; genus Balaenoptera; species Balaenoptera borealis. The sequence goes on along the minus strand of NW_028123231.1, from coordinate 93,181 downwards.
ACCCTCTCACCCGGGAGGCCGGGCCAAGAGAGCAGGGCCCCGGGCTGGACACATAGGGGAAAACGCATCCCCACAGGACAGCTTGTGCGAGCAGATTCAGCTACCAGATTCTAGAGGCCCGGGAGCACCCTGTGGCCCGTGAAACCCAGGAGCCACGAGGGTCTTGCAACGTGATTCCTGTCCGTTGGACTGTAAAGTTTGTGTAGGGAATCTTGGAAACAGTGGTAACAAGGCTGAATTGGAATGAGCTTTAGGCTATTATGGACCACTCTGAAGTGTGTGGGGTGCTAAAAACCCTCCCGGCTTCGCTCTCGTTGAATGTGAAGATCCCCGAGATGCAGCCGATGCTGTCCGAGAACTAGATGGGAGAACACTATGTGGCTGCCGAGTAAGAGTGGACCTGTCGAATGGGGAAAAGAGAAGTCGAAATCGTGACCGCCTCCTTCTTGGGGTCGTCGCCCTCGAGATGATTATGGGAGGAGGAGTCCTCCACCTCCCGCACATCTCCAAGATGGAGAGCCTTCTCCGTCAGCCAGAGCAGGTCCCTTTCTAGATATAGGAGAAGAGAGAGATCCCTGTCCCAAGAGAGAAATCACAAGCCGTCCTGATCTTTCTCTAGGTCTCCTAGCCGATCTAGGTCAGATGAAAGGAAATAGAAGACCACTTTGCAAGAGGAGTGGTGTACAGGCAATAACTTCATTTGGCAGGAGTATGTACAGAAAATTCAAGTTTTGTTTGAGACTTCCGAAGCTTGGTGCACTTTTTAAATGTTTTAGTTGTTCACATTTGTTTGTCTCTTGGGACAGTGACACATAAAGGTGTCATTCTCTATGGTTTGAAATGGGTCCTGGGAGGCATGTAATATGAAGAATTGTTACCTTACAATGTTCCCTTAAGCAAAATTGAACTTGCTTTGAATTTTTGGTCTTGCCTAGACTGATAATAAAACTCTAACTCCTGCCCACCTAAAGTGTGATGTTTACTATTATGGAAACAACACTGGCAAACATTGAAAAGACTTTCTGTAGCTGGGATATGGTATGCAGCTGTAGTTAAGCAAGCAGTCTTTAAAAGGTGCTGTGAACCCAAGCCAGCAGGTAAAAATGAAAGCCGCACCCTTACCCTAGATTAGAGGTTTAAAAATTCCACTAGTCTTCACACCGGACAAGAGATTGTCCAGGGAGTTTAAAATCTAAGAAGTTTCAAGGAAGTTAGTTTACCTTTGAGTTAGGTCATACGTCCCCTCTGTGATTGCTGTACATGAATACATAGCTCTTTGTAATATTTTTTGGAAATTTGAGATTATCAAGATACCAATGTCCTGCCAGATTAAGAGTATATTGTAGAGCTGAACTTTGAGTTACTGTGCAATTTTTTTTTTTCATGCTGTCATTTGTAATATGTTTTGTGAGAATCCTTGGGATTAACGTTTTGGTTGCAAAAGAAAAAAAGAAAAGAATCCGCCTGCCAATGCAGGGGACACAGGTTCAAGCCCTGGTCCGGGAAGATCCCAGGTGCCGCAGATCAACTAAGCCCGTGGGCCACAACTACTGAGCCTGCACTCTAGATCCTGGGAGCCAGAACTACTGAGCCCCCGTGCCACAACTACAGAAGCCCACACGCAACGAAGACCCAACGCAGCAAGAAAAAAAAGACGATACTGGCCAGGTGATCAAGGGTAAAATCGTTTGTCATAAGTCCCGTTGATGGTGTGTATCCTTGATGTGACCTGAGGAGAATGGCATTTTTATCTCTGTCTGGGTCTTCCGCCCCAAACCCCATAACTCCAGACCAACCATAAGAAAACATCAGAAAACAAACAGACTAACAAATTGAGGGACAAAACACCTGACCAGTCCTCCTCAAAACTTTCAAGGTATCAAAACCCAGCGACGTCTGAGAAATGTCACAGCCCAGAGGAGACTGGGACAGAAAAAGGATGTTAGGGGAACACTAGGGAAATTCTAATAAAGTGTGGACTTTAGTTAATAACAATGTATCCATCTTGGTTCCTTAGTTGGATAAACATGTCACACTAAGGTACTAATGAGTTGGAAATAGGGGTACTGGGTCAGGGTCCACGGCACTCTGTACACTCTGTACAGATCTTTGCAACTTTTTTGTAACTCTAAGCTCTTGTAAAATTAAGCGAGTACTGAACAGAGCTAAGAATGTTATTTCCCTGATTTGAACATGCCTGAGTTTCTTTTCATGGTCACATTTTTGCTATTTGGATGTGTCTTGGAATCAGTAGCAAAGGAGAGTTGCCAGCCCCTGGGAAGATGTGGGTGGTTCGCAGGTGGCTTGCTCTGGAGCTGAAGACCACGGTGGGAAGTCTGCAGCCTCGGGCTGCACTTAGAAACATGGGAGGGGATGGGCCAGCTCAGTTAGGGATGGAACCTATAAATAAAACTTTTTTCTTTTCCGTTATGGCTTATCACAGGATACTGAATATAGTTCCCTGTGCTAGACAGTAGGACGTTGTAGTTTATCCATCCTATATTTAATAGTTTGCATCTGCTAACCCCAAACTCCCAATCCAACCCTCCCTCACTGTTTCTCCCCCTTGGCAACCACAAGTCTGTTCTCTATGTCTGTGAGTCTGTTTTTGTTTTGTAGACGCGTTCATTTGTGTCGTATTTTAGATTTCACATATAAGTGAGATCATATGATATTTGTCTTTCTCTTCTGACTTACTTCACTTAGTATGATAATCTCTAGGTCCATCCACGTTGCTGCAAATAGCATTATTTCATTCTTTTTATGGCTGAATAATATTCCATTGTATATATGTACCACATCTTCTTTATCCATTCATCCATCAGTGGACATTTAGGTAGCTTCCATGTCTTGGCTACTGTAAATAGTGCTGCAATGAACGTTGGGGTGCATGTATCTTTCTTTCTTTCTTCTTTCCTTCTTCCTTTCTTCCTTTCTTTCTTTCTCTCTCTCTCTTTCTCTTTCTTTCTTTCTTTCTTTCTCTCTATTTCTCTCTTTCTCTCTTTCTTTCTTTCTTTTTTCTTTCTTCTTTTATTGTCACACGGCATGTGAGATCTTAGTTCCCTGACCAGAGATGGAACCCACGCCCCCTGCACTGGAAGCATGGATTCTTAACCACTGGACCACCAGGGAAATGCCAGGGGTGTATGTATAGTTTTGAATTAGAGTTTTCTCCGGATCTATGCCCGGGAGTGGAATTGTGGGACCCTATGGCAGCTGTATCTGTTCCTGCACGCCTCACATCAACCACCTGCACTCCAATCCTTGCTCTCAACGTCATCTTCGGGGAACCCAACCTGCGACAGGGACCTTGACAAGAAGAAATGGCTCAGGGAAAAGCTACCTGCACGGGGAGGAGATAGAGACCATCGCCCCTGGGGTGCGGAGGGGAGAGTGGGTGCAGAGGTTTGTCATTTCACCCCCGATACTCATCTCAGCCCTCGTGGCTGCCCCACTCTAGGTCACCTCGGGATACAGAGGTGAGCCGGTTAGAGTCCCTGCCTGTGCAGGAATCGGGGCACCAGCGGGTCTGAATAATATTAGTGCAGGGTCTCCCCCGTGGCACTGGGGTTATTCGGGGCGGGTCATCCTCTGCTGAGGGCCCCTCCTGGGCACTGTGTGGGGTTTAGCAGCATCCCTGGCCTCACCCATTTGATTCCAGGGGCCCTCCCTCCCAGTTGTGACAACCACAGATTTTCCCCACACATCACGGAAGAACTGGGTGAGGCGGGGGCAGGATGGCTCTGGGCGAGGACAGCTGTGTTGAAGCAACCAGCCTGGCCCAGGGCAAGGTCTGCCCCAATCCCGTCAGCGCCTGCATTTAGAACTGCCCCTTTCCTCTCCCACCTCCCCTGCCCTGCAGTGGTCTCCGAGACATCATCCCCATGTAATAAATCACACCTTCTCAGTTTACTGTTTGCTGCCCTCGCTAGAACGTGAGCTCTTTGAGGACAGGGATGCTGTTATGTCCCCAGCACCTAGAAGAGTGTCTGCTGTGTAGTAGATGCTTCATAAATACTTGCTGAATAAAGGAGTTGAATAAAGGGATGAGTGGATGAATGAATGAAGGTTACAATGGAAGGAGGGGGGAGATTCCCTTTCTGGCTCTCGGGGGTTGGGAGATCAAGTGAAAGATCTGTCCTAAATAGGCTGACCAGCCTTCTGGGGTTCCCCGGGACTGAGAGTTTCCCCAGAGTTCCAGCGCTCAAACCTGAGCGGTCCTGGGCAAACTGGGGGCGGGTGTTGGTCACCCTATCTAAACACAGTAACAATTCCAGCTGCAATAGCAATGGCCAATGACCTCTACGGTCTTATTGACCATGCACAGTTCTCTACCTGGCGGGGAAGGGTGGGCCGGGATTGGAATTCTGGTGATCCAGGGCGGGTGAGGGCACACCCTGGGCTTGTGGAGGGGAGTCCAGGAAGGTTCTGGAGGAAGTGACAGTGACACAGGAGGGAGGGAGGAGTCTAAGGAAGAACATCCCACATGACAACCTGTGCCAATGGCCCTGGGCCCAAGGTCACACCTGACCAGGGCTTGCTTTTTTTTTTTTTCTAATTTACTTTTCCCCACATGGATATGCAATTGTCCTAATGCCATTTATTGAAAACTCCTTAATTTCCCCACTTTCTATCATATCAAGTTCTCATATATCTGTTTCTGGACCTTTTTTCTATACCATAGAGCTATACGTCCCATCCTTGCACCACTAGGGCTGTTTCATCACTATAACTTTATTTATTCATTTTGTTTTGGCCGTGCTGTGTGGCATGTGGGATCTTATGTCCCTGACCAGGGATCGAACCCGCGTCCCCTGCAGTGGAAGCTCGGAGTCTTAATCACTGGACCTCCAGGGAAGTCCCCAGGGCTTGCTTTGACATCCATGGAATGGTGGCAGGTGGGCACGGGGAGCAGCTGTCTGTGAGCCATCCTGTGTAGAAATGCAGGGTGGAGGGGAGGACAGAGGGAGCTGGAGGGGAAGAAGCGGAGGAGGGAGGGAGGAAGGGAGGGAGGCCGGGGGAGAGACAGACAGAGAGTTTCCGGAGACAATAGCTCTGGCCGTGTCCTAGGGCATGAAAGCTGAAAATAGCTCCTAGTGCCGGGAGCCTTGGAGCCGGAGGCTGGGAGCCAGGGTGACTGGCTCTCCTCCCTGGTGTGTGTGTGTTGCGGGGGGGTGGGTGGCTCTGGGCTTCTCAGGCTGGGAATGGGGTGCACAGAGCAGGAACGGAGCAGGGACCCTTCTCTCTGGAACCTCGTGGGCCATCCTCAGCTCACAAAGCTGAGCCACTCCTTGCCCTACGAGTGGGGGGCTTATCCTCCCTGTCCCCTGGATCATACCCCCTCACACACAACTTCCCCGTGTGTGTTCCCAGCAACCAAGAGAATCTGTTTTTAAAAGATTTGGGGGAGGGGGGTAACCATACAAACAAGAGCAGAATGGATACTTTTTCAGGATATGAATGGCTCTGTGTAAGCCCACCCCCAGGGTAACCACAGTCCTGACCTCTAACACTCTTGACGAGTCAGCCTTGGTCTGGGCTTGCGGACCCACGGAAGCTTCCTCATTCCCTCCTTCAGGTCCCGACTCTCCCTCGGCGTCTTTGTGAGAAGCACCCGGGGAAGTGGGACTGCTAGGCTGTACTGCTGCTAGAACTCCACCTGGGCTCCACCAGGCTCCAGCCCCCCGCCCTGTCCACCTAACTGACCCTGAGGCACCTCAACTGGTAGGAGCAGCATCACCTTCCCTCCTGGGACTCGTGATACTTAAGGGAGACACCGAAAGACAAGCCTTTGGCTCCCTGGCTGGCAAAGAGCAGGTACTCAATTGTCATAAGTGTCCGTATCAGTGAGGGTTCTCCAGACAAACAGAATCCATATGGGGTGTGTGTGTATATACACACACACGTACATATGTACAAGCATACAAAAATATACAGCTGTGTACATATGCAGTATGCATACACACATATACACATATAGTATATACAATACACACATACATATATACACACATATAAAATGCAGTTTGTATATATACAGTATGTATACACACATATACACACAATATAGACAATACACACATACATATACACTATACATACACACATATAAAATGCATAGTTGGTATGTATACAGTATGTACACATACGTATAACATATGCAATATACACACCTAGGTACATATATAGCATACGTATATACACACATACAAAGATATTTAGGTGTGCATATAGACAGTATACATACATACACATATAATATATGCAATACATACACGTACGTACATATAGACACACATATACACCTACATATAAAAGCATATAGCATAAAAATATATATGTACTGTATATAGAAATTCATCGTATATATACATACATATATCACATATATAAGATATATACACATACATATATACAATGTGTACACACACACCCCTATATGTAAATATGCGCATGTACATACACATATAAATTCATACGCAAGTGTGTATATAATAGTATATTCATATATACATATAATACCTAGAAACATATTGGGGGGGAGGTGTCACGGTACGTCAAGGGCGGAAGTCGAACCCGCCACCCCAGGCCCCGAGGGGTCTCCCCGGGTCTCCACTTCGGGCCGGTGGGTGTGGCCGGGGGGGGGGCAGCTGAAGACGTGCGTGCGTGCTTGCGTGCGTACGTGCGTGCGTTCGTACGTGCGTGCGTGGGGGCGGGTCCACAGGGCGGGAGGCGCTCGCCGCGAGTGAGTGGTTCAGCTGGGCCCCGGCTCATTGTGCTTGCCTCACGCCGGCCCCAGTTGGCAGCAGCGCTGGAGGCCCCGGGCCTGTGACCACAAAGAGGGAGCCGGGGGCCGGACGGGAGCAGGCCGGCGGCGGCGGCGGCGGCGGCGCCGGCTGAGGCCCAGGCCAGGCTCCCTCCCCTCAGCCTCCCGCCCGCCCGCCCGCCTGTCCCGCCCCCGCCGGCGGCGCCCCGCCCCTCCCCCAACCGCCAGACTAGCCTGGTGCGGGGGCCGCGCGCGAAAACGTGGGGGAGAAGCTGAGGCTGGAGTCGCCCGTGGTGGCCGAGCCCGCCGTCTACCCATGGCTGCTGCTGGTGTACGTGAGTGCCGCCCGTCCCCTCTTCCCGGACCTCCACCTCTCTTCCCCCATGGCGCGCGCTGAGCCCACCGAGTAACGGAGCGACTCGAGTCGCCAGACCCTCTTTGGAGCCCCCCTTCCCGCCCTGCCTGGTTCTCCGCGGCTGTTTGCAGCCCCCGCGCGCAGGGTGGGCAGAGGGGAGCCGGGGCCGGCCGGGGGCACAGACTCGGCAGCGGGGACCCCGCGCTTCCGAGGGGCGCCCAAGCCGGTCTGCCGTTGGCCCTGTAGGGCTGGGGACCCAGGTCCGTCCCCTCCCCCCGGCCTGGACTGCCGGCGGGCTTGCCCTTCCATACTTTATGATCTGACACGTCGGGTTTCTTTTTCCTGGCCAGCTTTACCATTACCTGACCAGCTTTCCCAGCATCCCCTGATAATGTGTTAGATATTCAAGTTTTAGGGCCCGGTCCCAGCCCTATGGAATCAGCAACTCTGGTGGGGCTCAGTGATCTCTGTTACAACAGGCCCTCCAGATGATTTTTATTCACCTTAAAGTTTGAAAATATCTGCATTGTCAGCTGGCCGAAGCGTCCACCAGCAGGTGAAGGGGAGTGGCGCCTGGAAAAGATAGGGACTAGCCAAGGTAAGTACAGTAGCATTTGCCATGGTAGTAATGGAGAATGCCTTTTCTCCACTGGTTGGCACAGACTAGTATCTGGGAGCAGTGGCAGGGTTATTTAGGATGCTTTACATTGCAGTGTAGAGTGACCGCTGTCCTGGTTTGCCAGGGACTTCCCCTGTGTGAGCGCTTAAAATCTCATCCTGGCAAACCCCTTAGCCTTGGGTTTGAAAAACTTAGGGAATAACATGAAATTTAGGGGAAACATGATCTAGGTTTTGGGCAAGTCACAAGTGCTAATTAAAGCTAAGCAAGTATGGACAACATCTAGCCTTCTTTACCCCTTTGCGGGGAGGTAAATCTTGATTGGGTGAGAGGACTTATTGTTAAGAAATCTTTGTAGAAACATCCCCTTCTGCTTAGTCCGCTGGTTCTCCGTTCTGGCTAGACATTGGCATCGTCTGAGGAGAGTTAAAATGATTGTATTGGTCTAGCATGACCAACCGTCGGTGTGAGGGTTTTTAAAAAGTGCTTCAGAGGATTCTAATGTGCAGCCAAATTTAGGTGCCACTGCTTAAGCTTTTGAACCGCTGCTACGTATTTTCACCTCATCTTGCTGTGAGAATATCCAACTGTAGTTGAGGTTTGTTGTTTTTCTTTTTCTTTTTTTAACTGTCTTATTATAAGATTTACTGTCTTAAATAAGATTGAATGGACAGAAAATCCTGCTAGTCCATCTGGTATAGCTGGATACCCAGAGTAATATCGTTAAGATATGTACCATTTAAGTATTGTGACTGGCCTTTTAAAAATTAACATATGCATTAAATTAGTATTGATAGTATAGATCTCTTTCGAAGTTGTCATGTTGGGGAGCTATACCTCTAATCTGCTGCCATTGCTAAATATCTGGACACCTCTTATTAGGAATTGCTTTTAAAAATCTTTAGGGATTAAAACCAAGATTGCTGTATTATTTGTACTGGGACCACAAAAACCTCACAAAGTTCCCCCGCTGTACCTTCTACCCCCATCTCTAACCCTTGGCAACTTCTAATCTGTTCTCCATCTCCACAGTTTTGTTATTTTAAGAATAATATGTAAACATAATCATGAATTACTTAATCTTCGGAGATTGGCTTTTAAAAACTTTTCCCTCGGCATCATTCCCTTGAAGTTCATTTCAATTTTTGCATATATTAATAATTTGTTCCTTGTTGTTGCTCGGTAGTATTCTATCATAAGATTTTATCACAATCTGTTTCAACATTCACCCATTGAAAGACATTTGGGGAGTTGCCAGTTTGTGGCTATTAGAAATAAAACTGCTATGAACATTTATGTGTAAGTTTCTGTGGGAACTTCATTAAGTTTTTGTTTCTTTTGGATAAATGCTCAAGAGTACAATTACTGCATTGTAGGGTGAATCTACTTTTAGGATTAAAAGAGACTGTCAAGCTGTTTCTCAGAGTGGCTAAACCATTTTATTTTCCCACCAGTGATGTGATATAATTTTTCTACGTACTCGCTAGCATTTGATGTTGTCACTATACTTTAATTTTAGTTATTCTCTGATATCTCATTATGGTCTTAATTTGCATTTCCCTGATGGCTAACGATGTTGAACATCTTTTCATGTGCTTCTTTGCCATGTGTATATTCTCTTCCATGAAATGTCTGTTCCTGTCTTCTGCCTATTCTCTAGTTGGATTTTTTAAAGTTGTTTGGAGAGTTCTTTGTATATTATAGATACAAGTCATTTGTCTCCTATGGGATTTTCAAATATGTTTTCCCACTGTGTAATTTGAGTTTTCATCCACTTAAAAGGATCTTCTATGAAGCATTTTTAACTCATTTTGATGAGATCCAATTGATCAGTTTTTGCTTTTATTGATCATACTTTCGGTGTCAAGTCTAAGAATTATTCACCTAGTTGTAGATGCCAAAGATTTTCTCCTATTTTTTTTCTCTAAAAATGTCCTGCTTTTACATTTAAGATTATGATCCACTTTGATTTAATTTTTGTGTAAGATGTGTAAGGTTTAGGTTAAGGTTCATTGTTTGTTTGTTTGTTTTTGTCGAGGGATGTCCAACTGTTTCAGTACCATTTTTTGAAAAGTCTATTCTTCCTTGATAGCTTTTGCACTGCTGTCAAAACCAAGTTAAATGTATTTGTGTCAGTCTATTGCTGGGTTCTCTGTTCTATTCCATTGATCTATGTATCTACCCTCCATCATTACTGCGAAATCTTGAAATTGGGTAGATTAATTCCTCCCATTTTAATCTTCCTTTACAAATTGTTTTAGCTGTTCTTCAGCCTCTTCCTACCATATAAATCTTAGAATAAGCTTGTCTATATCCACAAAAACCTTGAGGGCATTTTAAGAGTAATTGTGTTAAGCCTCTTAACTTGGGGAGAATTGACAGCTTTATTATGTTGTGTTTTCTAATCTATGAACAAGGTATGTCTCCCTATTTGTTTGGGACTTTTAAAATTTTCTTCATCAGCATTTTGTAATTTTCAGTATAGAGGTCCTATAAATGTCTTATTGGGCTTCTATTTAAGTATTTATTTAGGTCAGTTGTAAATGGCATCACATATTTTTATTTAAGCTTCTACACATTTGTTATTAATATATAATTTGATAAAATTGTGTGGATCTTGTACTCTAAAACATTTACAAACTAATATTATTTCTCAAGCTTTATGTGGATTCCTTGGTATTTTCTCCATTTAGATTATCATCTCATCTTCAGATACAGACAGTTTTAGTTTTCCTTATTCAATATAATAGGATATATTACTATTCAACATTCAGGAGGATATATTCCTTCCTATTCAACATAGTAGGAATAGTTCTTTCATCTTTTAAATAAACTTTTTAAAAATTTAACTTTTAAATTTATCTGTTTATTTATTTTTGCTTTATTTTCTTACTAGAACCTCCAGTAATATATTTAATAAAAGTGGTGAGAGCAGATATCGGTGCCTTGTTTCTGATCTTACAGAGAAAGCGTTCAGTCTTTCACAGTTAAATATAATGTCGGTATAGGTTGTTTGTAGATCATCTTTATGAGTTTCAGTATGTTCCTTTTCTATTCCTAGTTTGCTTGGAGTTTCTTTTCTTCTTTTTTTAAAATCATGAATGGGATTGGATTTTGTCAAATGCTTTCTCTGCATTAATGATTAGGATCACATGACTTTTCCCCCTTAGTCTATTGGATATGGTAGATTACATTGTTTGATTTTCAAATATTTAACCAACTTTGCATAACTGGAATAAATACCACTTGGTCATGGTATATTATTCTTTTTATATATTTCTGGAGTTAATTTGCTCATATTTGGCTGAGGATTTTTACAGCCAATTTCATAAAAAATACTGGCCTGTAGTTTTCTTCTTTCTATACTATCCCAGTCTGGTTTTGGTATCAAGGTAATACTGGCTTCATAAAATTAATTAGGAACTGTTCCCTCTACTTCTGTTTCTTATCAAGTCATGTAAAATTGGTGTTAATTCTTTAAGTCTTGGGTAAAAGTGAAACATCTAAGCCTGAATATTTCTTTTGGGAGTTTTTAAATGAAAAATCAGTGTTTCTCATAGTTACAGGAAAATTGAGATTGTCTCTTTCATCTTGGCTGAGTTTTGGTAGTTTTGGGTGTAGACGCATTGGTCCATTTCATCCACATTTTTGAATTTATAGTGTAGACTTGTTCATAATAACTTGTCCCTTATTAACCTGCAGGATATGTCATGGTATCCCTGGTTGCATTTCTGATATCTGTGATTTGTGCCATCTCTCTTTTTATCTTTATCAGTCTTGCTACATCTTTCTTGATGAGATTGTTTATTTTGAAGAACCAGCCTTTTGTTTCATTGATTTCCTCCCCCCCCATTTTCCTGTTTTCAGTTTCGTGGATTTTTGTTTCATCTTTATTATTTCCTTCTTTCTGCTTGTTTAGTGTTTTTTCCTCTTCCGTTTTTACTATTTTAATATAGAAAATTAGACTATTTCTTTGAAATATTTTCTTTCCCAATTTAGTGCTATAAACTTCCCTTTCAGCATTGCTTTCACTTTATTCCACAAATGTTGATCTGTTATATCTACATTTTCTTTCATTCTATGCATTTAAAAATTTTTCCTTGACTTTTTACCCATGAGTTATTTGGAATTGTGATGTTTAGTTTTCATGTGATTGAAGATTTTCCTGTTGTCTTTCTGTTATTGATTTCTAGTCTGGTTCCATTATGGCTAGAGAACATACTCTCTATGATTTTAATTCTTTTAAATCTGCTAATGTTTTTTTTATCACCCAGTGTATGGTATATGAGTGAATGTTCCATGGACACTTGAATATGTATTCTGCTTTTATTGAGTGTGTTCTTTAAATGTCAGTTATATCCTGTTGATTGATGATGTTTTCAGTTCTTCCATACCCTTGCTGATTTTTCTCTCTGGGAGTTCTATAAATTGCTGTGTTGAAGTCTCAAATAATAATTGTGGATTTGAAATTCTCTCCTTTTACCTTTTTCAGTGTTTGCTTCATGTGTTTTGAAGTTCTGTTGTTTGGTGCACACACATTTAGTATCACTAGGTCATCTAGGTGGATTATTCCTGTTATCTTTATGTAATGACCCTCTTTGCCCCTAATAATTTCCTTTGCTCTGAAATCTACTTTATCTGATATTAATATAGCCATTCCTGCTTTTTCTGATGAATGTTCACATGATATACCTTTTTCATCCTTTTACTTTGAACTACCTATATCATGATGTTTAAAGTAAGCTTCTTATAGACAGTATAGAGTTGGATCATGCTTGTGATTTTTTCATCTACTCTTCCAATCTCTGTCTTTGACTTGGTTATTTAGATCATTTACAGTTAATGTAATTATTGCTATGTTAAAGATTAGGTCTACCATTTTATTTTTTGTTTTGTCTTTTACCTTAGTTTCTCAATCCTGTGTTTCTCTTATTTTGCCTTCTTGTGGGTTACTTAAACATTTTTTGGTAAGTCCATTTTAATCTAATTTATTTATAATCATTTGTGTATACTGTTTGTATAGTTTTCTTAGTGGTTGCTTTTGGCCTTACACTATACATATGTAACTTATCATAGCCTACTGGAATCTGTCTTTTATTACTTCAAGTGAAGTTTCAAAATTTTACTTCCATTTAGGTCTCTTAATAGTCCCCAGTTTTAAAGTATGATTTTCTGTAGTATTTCCTCTATATACATTGAGAACCACATCAGATGGTGTCATAATTTTTGCTTTGACCATCATAGGGAATTTAAGAAACTCATGAGACTAATGATAGTCTCTTATATTTATCCCACTTGTTTTCACCCATTCCATTGTTCGCCTTTTCTTTCTGAAGTTGCCAGTCTTCTGTTATTGTTTTTTATGTTTTCATAACAGTAGGTGATATCTGGGCTTTCCAGTGCCATTGGATATGAGTTTCAGGAAACACTGAGCCTGGCTCACTTAATGCTACTGAGTTGGAGGGTTTGTATACGTTGGGCCTGTTGGCACAGCAGATGCTAGCAGATTAGACTAATGCTGATGGGACTAGTGCCACAGGAGGATGCATTCCCATTCAGGCTATGCTGCTGCTACAGTAGATCAAATCCCCCTCTACCCCAAGTGTGGGGCAGTGACCTGCTGCTGTCACTGCTTCTTTATTAGGCTGCTTTCGCCTCAGGTGTGTGGTGGGATCCCTTGGAAGCTGCTGCTGCTGTGAATCACAGGGTTAAATTCATTTTAGAAATACTTAAATATAAATATATAGCCTGGCTCTTGTAGGACCTCTGTATTTGTTTTTTATTGCTTTCATACGAATTACCACAAATTGAGTGACTCAAAACATCGTAAATTTATTACCTTACAAGTCTGACATTGGTCTCAGTTGAGTAAAGTAAAAGTGTTGGCAGGATCGACAGATGAATGGATAAAGCTGTGGCACATATATACAATGGACTATTACTCAGCCATAAAAAGAAATGAAATTGAGTTATTTGTAGTGAGGTGGATTGACCTAGAGACTGTCATACAGAGTGAAGTAAGTCAGAAAGAGAAAAACAAATACCGTATGCTAACACATATATATGGAATCTAAAAAAAAAGAAAAAATGGTTATGAAGAACCTAGGGGCAGGACAGGAATAAAGACTCAGCCATAGAGAATGGACTTGAGGACACAGGGAGGGGGAAGGGTAATCTGGGATGAAGTGAGAGAGTGGCATGGACATATATACACTACCAAATGTAAACTAGATAGTTAGTGGGAAGCAGCCACAAAGCACCGGGAGTGGAATCCTGCAGTGTTTGCTGATGGGTCATTTTGGAAGAGCTGACTTTCAGTCTGAAGCTCTGCCTGTTTGCATCTGAAGAATCTGCATTTAAGGAGAGGGTGTATGAGGAAGGGGGTGTATGGGACAAAGGTGTCCTGGGTGCAGATAAGCCAGGACCTGACCAGCTGCCTTTTGTGTCCTCTGGTCCCATCTCTTGGTCTGTGCCTCATCTGCATCATCACTGTCCCCGCTGGCACCCCTGGGGTGTTGTTGTCTGAGTGAGATTCCCCTGGTGCCCCTGCTCTCCTCCCCTCCTCCTGCTGGTTGGGGAGGGAACTGCTTATTGTGTGGTCTGTACTCCTGAGGCACGAAGGACCCTGTAGCATGGACCTGCAGAGTGTGGGATGTGGTCCCAAGAGCATGGGGCCCACATAGGACACAACATCGGGGCATGACCAGTATTAGGGCTGCCTCATCACTGACAGGGAATGTTGTCCAGATCCTGCTTGGGAGGGTGTGGTGGGTGGCCTGGGACCCTAGAGGCCCCATTCCTATCCTGGAGCTTGGAAAGTGCATCCCCATGGGCTCCAGATTCACCCCATATCTCAGCCATATCCCTCTGTCCTGTCTTTGAACTCAGGAAAACGAGCTCTCTTGTCCACAACATAGGCCTGGTCCTGTTGGTATTAGGATTCTTTAAGTTAGGCATCCTGGGATAGCTCTTTTTAGGCCTGAGAAGGAACAACTCAGGAGTGTACAACAATTTCAGATGAAACTGATATTCAATGACTATCTCTAACTACTCGGTTGTTGACTTCTATTAGTCATTATTCTCCTGGTTTTAGCTCTGATGTGGGGATTACAGAGGAGTCAACATTTAAATCTTCATAATCTGTGTATTTGTAGCTTCAGTATCATTACTGACCCATAGTTTTTATGGTTTGGGAAGAGTTATTGATTTCATGTGTCATGTAAAGGATTCACAATGATGATAGGGCAATTAAGATTACAATAATGGCTAGTAAATTGTTCACATTTTCTCTACCTGTGCATCTATTCTATGCATATGAGTTAGTTTAGATGTCAATATTAGTGAAATGATATAGAGGACTAGAGAACTTATTTTAAAAATCACTATTAATGTGTGATGATGAAAATGTAAAAGTCCTTCCGTAATCGGTGATGTTGTATCTTGAGAGCCTAGATGAAACTGATATGCCTTAGTGATATACAGGATTTTAGCCTATGATTTAACTTTGACAAAGCTACATCACTTTTTACTTTTATCTCATTTATTGAGAAAGACATAATTGTTATGGTGTTGGCTTGAAACTGGTTGAGAAGGACTTGAGTCCTTCCTTATTTTACATTTACATAGGTAGGATGTTGAAACATAGGATATGGTGGAGGGCATTCGTGTAACCATTCTAGGTTAGGAGTAGCAATTTCCACTGCTAAGACTTCTTGTTTAGACGCAAATGCTTTTCAAAGTATGAAGATTATTAGCATTACTGCTGCTACTGAGATGAATGAGCCTAAAGATAAAATATTTCATGTTGTGTGTGCCTCAGGGTACTCAGACTAATGTAGTGACATCCCTGAGAGGCCAAGAAAGTGCTGCAGGAAGTCATATTTACTACTACAAATATACTTGTGAAGTGAATTTTTGCTCATGCTGAGTTAACTGTATAACCTGAGAATAGTGGGAATCAGTGTAGGAAGCCTCCTATAATAGTGAAGACTGCTCCCATGGACATTAGGTCATGGAAGTGTGCTACTACATAGTATGTATCCTGGAGGACAATGTCTGGGGATGAGTTGGCTAAGATGATTCCTGTCAAACCACCTACTGTAAAAAGAAAAACTAAAGCCTAAAACTCATAGTATAGTGGGAGGTCATATAATATTACCTCCGTGAACAGTTGCTAACCAGGGACTTCCCTGGTGACACAGTGGTTAAGAATTCGCCTGCCAATGCAGGGGACATGGGTTCGAGCCCTCGTCTGGGAAGATTCCGCATGCCGCGGAGCAAAAAGCCCGTGCACCACAACTACTGAGCTGCCCTCTAGAGCCCGCAAGCCACAACTACTGAAGCCCACGCGCCTAGAGGCTGTGCTCTGCAACAAGAGACGCCACTGCAATGAAAAGGCCGTGCACCGCAACCAGAGAAAGCCCACGTGCAGCAACCAAGACCCAACGCAGCCAAAAAAAAAAGAAACGAGAAAGAAAACTTAAATAAAGAGTTGCTAATCAGCTAGATACTTTTACTCCTGTAGGGATAGAAGTAATTACGGTAGCTGATGCAAAGTATGCTCCTGAGTCAACAGCTATCCCTATGGTAAACATATGATGGGCCCACAAGAGAAATCCTAAAAAGCCAGTGGACATGACTCATACTAGTCCCAAATAGCTGAAAGGCACTTTTTGTCCTAAATAGTATGTAATGATATGTGAGATTATAACAAAGCCTGGTAGGCCATGAATACAGACTTCAGGGTGACCAAAGAGTCAAAATAGCTGTTGGTATAGGATTCAGTCTCCTCCTGCAGGGTCAAAGAAAGTAGTGTTTAGATTTCTATCTCTTAACAATATGGCAATTCTGGCTGCTCAGACTGAGAGTGGTAATTATGTAATATGTCTATAGTTGGGAAAGATTAAACAAATACTGGTGTTTGGTATTGGGATATGACTGCTAGTTTTGTATTAAAGACTATAGTAATAAAAGTAATAGCACCAAGAATTGAAGAGACACCTGCTAAATGTAAGGAGAAAATGGTTAGGTCGACAGAGGCTCCTTCATGGGCCAGATTGCAGGCTAGAGCTGAATATAGGGTTCCACTTGTACCAGAACCAGCTTCTACTATTGGTGATATGAGTAGGAGTAAGAATGATGGGGGAAGTAGTCAAAAGTTTATATGATATATTGGGGGAAATGCTACCTCAGGTGCCCCAGTTATTAGTGGCCCAAGTCAGTTTTCAAACCCTGAAATCATAATGGGTACAACTATAAAGAAAATTATTACAAGTGCAGGGACTGTTATGACTACCTTACAGATTTGGGCATCTCCAAGTAGCGCTCCAGGTTAGCATAGCTCAGCCAGGATTAATATACTTAAGGCGCTGCCTGCTACTCCAGCTCAAGCACCAAATAGTAAAGATAAAATGCCGATATCTTTGTGATTTATTGAAGATAATCAGCAGTGTATGAACAGAGGTAAAATGACTGAGCTAGCATTCGACTGTAAATCTAAAGACAGAGATTGAGCCCTCTTTCTGGCAAACCCTGTGGTGAATCAACAGATTGAATTGTAACTTGAGAGAAGCAGCTTCAATTCTGCTGGTGATTTTCCTGCCTTTTTTTTTCTTCTTTTTTCTTTCTCAAAGGCAGGAGAAGTAGATTGAAGCCAGTTGACTAGAGGATTTGCCTGTTAACTAAAATTTCCTGGGGTTAAAACTCATCAATCTCGTAAGGATTTGGCTTAATTACAGTGTTTGCTTTGCATTCAATTGATATAGGAGAAAGTCCTGCAGTCCTTATTTTTAGAAATTAAGTAAATTGTACTTGTTTAGGGTTTTGAAAGCTCTTGGTCTAAACTAACCTAAATTCCTAGTCCAGCACTGATAGGATGGGTGTTATGGGTAGTAACCGTGTGGCTATTATGATGAGTAATGATAGGAAAGTTATTTGTTTTGTATGTTCAAATTGTTGTACTTTTGTGTTGTTTAATGAAGGGAATATAGTTAGTGATGTGGAGTATGTTAGCTGCAAGTAGAAATATATGCTGAGGACTGCTGTGATGGCTATTAGTGTTGGTAGAATGATGTTATCATTTTTGTTATCTCTTGGATAATTATTCATTTGGGTCAAAACCCTGATAATGGTGGGCGACCTCCTAATGACACTATAATGCTGAGGATAAGGATCCTGATGGGAGGTGTTTTATCTCATGTGTGTGATAATGATACCCTTGTAGTACATGATCTGGGTATAAATAGGAAGAAGATAGTGTTGTTATGATATAAATTAGTATGTTTAGGATTGTTATACTTGGAATATACATTATAATAGCTGTTATTCATCCTATATGGGCAACTGATGAGGAGGCTGTAATTTTTTCCAGGTGAGTATGGCTAAGTCTGCCTCAGCGTCCAACTATGATTTATAATATCACTATGATTAACAGTATGTTTAGGTTGATGGATGGTGACATGTGGTATAAAACTGATAGGGGTGCAATTTTGTCATGTTGATAGCATCAGGCCTGCTGTTCATGGAATGCCTTGAGTTACTTCGGGCACTCAGAAGTGAAATGGGGAATGTCCTACTTTTGTGACAAGGACGATTGTCATGATAGTGGATGCTGCTGGATTAAAGATTTTTGTAATTCATTGTGTTCTTTGACCAGAGTATATTAGATTAATGATAATAGCCATTATAAGTAGTATTGATGTGGTGGATTGTTTTAGAAAATATTTGTTGGATGCTTCTGTAGCTTATGGGTTCATGTTTTTTATTAGAATGGGGATACCATTAACCAGTGTGAGCTTGTTACTACAATTATATTTCCTGAAATAATGGTCAGTAGAATGATAGTAAAAACAATGAGAGTTTATTAGTACAGGAAGGATATACAACAATATTTTGGGGGTATGGGCCTTGAAGCTTTCTTAGAGAACCTTACTATATAGCATTGTGGTGTAATGTGGTAGCATGGAGAATGTAAAATTCTTAGAAATAAGTTCAATTCCAGGAATAAGCGCATTTAAACCTCTATCATTTACTTTATCAAAGTAACTCTTTAGTCAAACATAATTCTTAAGTTTGCTGTGGGTTGCCTGGTATGATGACAGGTAGTGAAAACTCTCATATACATAGGGCTAATGTTAGTAGTAAAAAATATTTTTATAAGAGATGTATACGTTGATCATATCAAAATTGTGGGTAGGATGCTTGAATTCATAGAAAGGAGATTGTTAGATGTGTTTTAATGATGACTTGGGCTGTATATAATTCTGGCACGTAGGGATTGTCAAATGCTCCTAAAAATAGAATGTTGTGAAAATGTTTATTATAAGGAAATTGACATATTCTCTAGGAAGGACGGGGTGAATGGGCCTGCTACATTTTCTACATTGAAGACATATACAGGTTTTGATTCTACTTCTGTTAAATCAAGTGGGGCTTCATTGGATTTCTGCTACTGCGGAGATAATCAAATTCTGGGTAAGGGTCAGGAGAAAATTAGTCATAGGTGTTCTTGTGTAATAATTACTGTTGAAAGTGTAAATGATCCATTTAGCATTAGGACTGAGAATAGAATAACTGCCAGCAAGACTTCATATGAGATTGTCTGTGCTACTGTCCGTAGAGCTCCAGTGAGTGAGTATTTTGAATCTGAAGCTCAACCAGATCAGAGGATGGAATAAATGGCTAGGCTTGATATGGCTAACATAAATAGTATGCCTACATTTATATTAATTAGTGGATAAGATATGGGAAGAGGAATTCATGTTGTGAGAGCCATGGTTAAGGCTAGCATTGGGGCAATAATATATAAATTGATGATGTTGATGGTCATGGTGGTTCTTTAAGAAATAATTTGAATGTCTCAGTAATGGGTTGTAATAATCCATAGGGGCTGATGACTTTTGGCCCTTTCTGGATTTGTATATAGCCTAGGATTCTCCATTTAGTTAATATGAGGACTGCTATGGTGAATTAAATTGGGTACTTTGTGAAAGAATGTTGATTATAAACATATTCTTAGGAAGAGAACTTGAACCACTGCAGATAAATGTTTCAGTTTTACCTAATTACCGGGCTCTGCCACCGTAACAAACCCTGTTCTACAGTAGGGTATGTATAAATTAACTGAATGTAGATTATATCATCATTTGGTTTGAAGACATTTTGTAAAGTAAGCCGTATTGCTCTTGTCCTTTCATACTGGAAGAAATCTGCAATAGACAGAAACCAACCAGGATGACTCCAGTCTGAACTCAGATCACGTGAGACTTTAATCGTTGAACAAACAGACAATTAATAGCAGTTATGCCATTGAAATGTCGTGATCCAGCATCAAGGTCATAAAACATATTGCCGATATGAACTCCAGAATACAATTACTCTGTTATCCCTAGTAAAACTTGTTCCGTTGATCAGTGGTTTAGAAGAACAGGTGATAAAGCATTTTGACTAGCTGGTCTAGATTTTAATCACTCAGAGGCAGTTTTATTCTCCAAAAAATAAATGGCGCACGGGCTCAAGGCACACCATCTTCAGTACTTGTGGCACGCAGGCTCAGTAGTTGTGGCCCACTGGCTTAGTTGCTCCGTGGCACGTGGGAAATTCCCAGACCAGGGATCGAACCGGGTCCCCTGCATTGGCAGGCGAATTCTTAACCACTGCATCACCAGGGAAGTCCCAGAATCGCAGTCTCCCTTTTAATATACCTTAAGCCCAAAGAATCCATGGAAAATTGTTACAGAAAATAAGACAAAAAAATATTGTAAGGACTATAACAGAAGCATATAATACACAGTTCATATAGACACATCCCAAGCAGTTACAAAGTATATTAAAAGGGAGACTGCGATTTTAAAAAAATAAGATAAATTATACCCACAAACTCCTAGTCTTTCCTGAAACATTGCAATCTGAAACCCTATTGTAGGAAGCAGAAGATTCCAGGAGACATTCTACAAATGAAGGACTCTAAACCCTGTGGTTGGAAAAGGAATTCTGGAAGGAAGGTATCCTCACCCAAGGAGAGCAGGTTCCTATACTTCTCTAACATCACACCCCTGTACAATTCCCATTGATCTTGGTCCAGGCATTGTCACTCCTCTTGAGAGAAATCTATGGCCACATCCTGGAATGGCAGCAGTCCCTGAAACTAAAAGTACACATGCCATGTGGCCACGGGAAGAGTTCATAATGTGACCCAAGAAGAAAACAGCAAGTTAAGAGAAGTGCTTTTAATTTAGAAGACTGTCTTCAATTATCCACTAATATATATATATTTACAAAGTAACTTTCTCTACCTTATTTGTAACTACAAGAAAAGAGTATGGCATGTGATCCACAAAACCAGTGTAGAGACTATACTTATCTGGAAAAGAAATGATAAAATGATGGTTTCAACACAGGCATATGCATTTTTGAGTGTTTTATTTATATCAAACTGGATAAAATGTGTGTATTTCTCAGACAGAAAAGACATGTCGAGGTAGAAATGTACCTTTCAACTATTCATGGGTACCCAAGTACACTGGGGAGATTGTAAAAGTGCAGATCGTGATTCAGTAGGTCTGGTGGGCCTGAGTTCTATTTTTTCCTCAAGCTCATTTTTAACTAGTGATGCCACAGTCTCTGATTCATTAACCACAGTTGGGAATAGCAGAGACATAATTAGAAAGGTAAAAATTCGTATTTAACTTTGAACTTAAAGTGTTTTATGGATTTTACACCTTTAATAGAATAGTAAGCACAGCAGCAACAATCATTTGTGAATATTTACTATAGACTGTATCTTTCTTTCTTGTGTAGGATTCCAGGAAAAAGGCCTGGGCTGCGGCCACAGTGGGCGGGGCCCCCAGGCCGGGCCGCCCCTCCAGGACCCCCGGAAGGGCTCCTGGAGGCTCCAGGCGGCTCCTCCCCCGGCGCCGCCCTCCCTCCCGGAAGGCCTGGGGGCAGAGCGGTCCCACCTCCTCGCCCAGAACGATCCCGCGTTTCCGCAGAGCTGGAACTCCCGGCTCGGGGTCTCTTGCCTCCGCCGTCACTAAAGTGCCCCGGAGCCCGAGGGGAGGGCGGCCTCACTGAGGCTGCCGGCTCTGGAGGGGCCCCGGCCGCCAAAGCCGCGACAGTCCTGGGGACCGCGGGCCGGGTAAGTGGGCGCCAACCCTCCTCCTGGTCTGGTGCCCGGGCGTCAGTGCAAGACCAGCTTCTGAGGGGCAGGGGTTCGCTGCCACCCACCGCTGCTGTGCAGAAAGAGCAGCCCCTAGCGTTCTGGTCCCGGGGAACGTCGGTCCCTTCTCTCGCCCCTGCCCTCGGCCTGGCTCGCGGGGCCTGGTGGGCGTGGGGAGTGGGTCAGCCTGAGCGTCCTGAGGGGAAACGGGGAAAGGGAGGCGCAGGGTCCGGTTGGAGCGTCAGCGCCCCTCCTCCTGACTGCGGGGAAAGCGGCTGAAAACGCATCCCCAGGCTCGGAGGTCCCTTGTTCAGCCGAGTCTCTCTGCGCTCCTTCCTCCCTGAGCTAAAGTACTGGGGGGAGGGGACAGGGGAGGGGAATGGCGCAGGTAATGGGGAACATCAAAAGGTGATTGTTAACTAAGGAAAACCAGCTCTCCCAAGGTGAGGAATGTAGCGCTTTTCTTTGTATGGGAAGATGCAAGCGTCTGGGCTCACTGAAATCCTTCCTTTGATATGCACCTCAGCTCTCTGGGGCCAGCATTCTGTATTTGCATATCCTGAGTTCCTCAGGGCCCACCGGCTCACATTGGAGGGCTGCAAGTGCTGATGACTGTGACATCCTTTTTTTACTGATATGGCAAGAAATATTCCATTTCTTACAGGCTTGAGGGGCAGAGAGTGAAAAAGAGTAGGAGAATCTCACTCAGCATGTAATGTGGCATATATATATATATATATATATAAAATATTTATATTTAACTGTGCTAATAGAGGCTCTCAATTCCAATCAATTTGTACTACTGCCCTCTATGTATTAATTTCATCAATATCATATGATAAATGCCTATAAAGTTGACGTAATCCATTTAAACAGGATAATGATTTTTAAAGGAAACATAATAGAAATATAACAACAAAACCCTTACCACCAAAGGCTGTGTGTGGAACAACCTAAATACATGTTCCATTGTTAAAATATTGAAAGATGTATTCAGTAGAAATATCAACAAAATGAAAAATAATAAGGGCAACGGAATGCTGAAATGTTGTATCTTTATCATTAAAGTGGCAGAAAATCATTTATTAGTAGGCAGTGAGGGCAGAGGATGCCTGATTTTTATATCTTTTTCATATTTGTGCAGTTGTTTCAGCAAGTAACTTAAAGACAAAATGGAAAAACAAGGAGGTTTGTGCCTGAGATCATGTTGATGTGAAACCAGGGATGGCCACCTTGTGCCAGGTGCGTGAAGTTTACCTGGCCAGGTAGACCGCAGAGCTCCTGAGAAGCCAGGGTTGGAATTCTTCTGCTGGGTGCCCCTTAGCTTCTGTGACTTGATTGATTTTGAGTCATGTTGGGGGATAGACCTGATCACAGGAAATGGGTGGAAATAGAGTGATTTGGGGAGCAGCTAACGACATTCATCACAGCTCATGGCCTGATTGAATTTTAAAGAAACAGGAAAACAAATGCTTCTTATGGAATCAGAGAATGTGAGGGCTGGACAATCCCAGAAAATGAGAAACACCCATCCCATTTTCCAGATGAGAAAACAGAGGCCCAGCAAGGTGAAATCCCTCACCTAAGTTGCACCTGTCTCTCCTCCCCACTACATGGTTCATGAAAGTAGGACTCTTCCTGTCTTGATCACTGCTGAACTCCAAACAGGGCCAGGCATCTAGCAGCTGCTTCAAAAATTTTGGTTGGGCTTCCCTGGTGGTGCGGTGGTTGAGAATCTGCCTGCCAATGCAGGGGACGCGGGTTCGAGCCCTGGTCTGGGAAGATCCCACATGCCGCGGAGCAACTCGGCCTGTGAGCCACAATTACTGAGCCTGCATGTCTGGAGCCTGTGCTTGGCAACGAGAGGCCACGATCGTGAGAGGCCCGCGCACAGCGATGAAGAGTGGCCCACGCTTGCCACAACTAGAGAAAGCCCTCGCACAGAAACGAGGACCCAACACAGCCATACATACATACATAAAAAGAATGTAAGCAGACAAGAATAGCATTAAAAAAATAAAAAATAAAAAAAAATTTTTGGTTGACTGGATGAACAACGCTATTTCTTTCTTTCTCACTCTTATTCAGGACTGTGCCAAGAACTCCCCAGGTTGCAATGTAATTTGATAAATGTAAATATTAATTGAGTTTTGTTGTGATGAGGGCTTAGGCTTTGAAGGTTACAGACTTGGTTCAGATCCTGGTTCTGCCACTCAATAGCTGTTTGGCTTTGGGAAAATTACTAAACCTCTCTGAGCTTACTTCCTCCTTTGTAAAGTGGGGATAAAACTATCTGAGCCAGCAGAGCACCTGCATCAGGGATGTGCACTAAGTATTGGTCTTTCTCACTCTCCCACTCCTTCCCTCTGTTCTTCCCCAAGAAGATGTATAGAAGGATATAGTAGTTTTTTAAAAAAATTATTTTTGGCTGCGTTTGGTCTTCGTTGCTGCGTGTGGGCTTTCTCTAGTTGCAGTGAGCGGGGGTTACTGTTTGTTGCGGTGCGCGGGCTTCTCATTGTGGTGGATTCTCTTGTTGCGCTTGTTGTGGAGCACCGGCTTTAGGCGCGCAGGCTTCAGTAGTTGTGGCCTCCAGGCTCAGTAGTTGTGGCACATGGGCTTAGCTGCTCCGCAGCATTTGGGATCTTCCCTGACCAGGACTCGAGCCCAGGTCCCCTGCCTTGGCAGGCAGATTCTTAACCACTGCGCCACCAGGGAAGTCCAATATAGTACTTTTTAAAAAGGGGTTTTAATTTATTTCAGAAAATATACATTTTTCTTGTAGAAAAGTTTATTCCCCTATAGAAACATAAACACGCGAACCACTCCAAATGCTGTATTCTATGGGTTAGATATTATCAGTCACATTTTATAAGTAATTGGGCAAATGCCAAAGCACTAGCTACTGGGGAGTAAGAAGACTCAAATCTGGGGTGCCCCCCACCCCAATTTCAAGAGCATGGTGTGTTTTTCAAATCCATGTTTCATCTGGTCTTTGTTTCTCATCCATATTCTGTGTCTGCCTTTCTCCAGAAGGCTCAGATCCTCCTCTTTCACACCCTCCCGGCTGGCTGTGCCCCAGCTCCCGCCCTGGAACCTCTGCATGCCTGGGTGTGCCTGCTCCCCCTGTGCATCACCAGCTTTGCCAGGGAGCTGCTGTATCGTGCACTGCTTGCTGTGCCCAGAGTACCTGGACCCTTCTGGTCCATGAAGTACACCCTCATCACCATGTGTGCACGCCCATCCCCTTACCTTATATCCTGCCTCTAAGCCAGGGTTGGGGGTGACTACAGTGTGCATTCAGCTGTGTGAGGTGCTGGGATCAAAGTGAAGTTCCCAACTTTTGAAGTTGCAGGCTTGAGGGGCATACAGTGATTTAAAATCAGGTCACCTGACTTAAAGGGGGGACTGATTGATTTAAAGCCAAGGCAGCTGACTTAAAGCCTGCGTCCCTCAGCTGCAAGACGAGACCAGCTTTGGCGGTGCACGGGTTCGCTCCAAGCCAGGACTGCTGTTCAGGAAGAGCTTCCAGTAGTGCCTTAGTGCAGGGGGACTTGGTCCGTGGTCTTGCCCCTGCCCTCAGAGGGGGGCCACCTGCTCTTCTGGAGAATCAGGGAGGGGGAAGTGCAGAGTCCCAGCTGGAGTTGCGTCACCCTTGTCTGATGGCAAGGAAAGGGGGGCGGGGCTGTGTGGTGTCCTGGGGCTGGACTCACCAGGTTGACTCAGCCTCTCAGCCCCCTAACCTCCCCTCACACACCCCACAAGAGTTTTCAGTAATATGTAATTGCGCCTTAGGTTCTCCGTCTTCAAACTCATACCCAGGCTCCCAGATCCCTTGATTCAGCCTATTCCTCTGTGCTCTTTCTTCTATTACATACAGTCCGAGAGGGAGGGGCTGGGGGATGGGACTGGAGCGATCCCGGCAGCACTGGCCTCAGCTGACTAAAGAGATCCGGGGCCTGCGCTATCACACGTGTGCGAGGACCCTTAAGGCGGAATCGAGGGGGCCAGTTAGAGGCAGTGCTTGCTGCCTCAAGTGAGTATGGATCACCGTCGGGTGGGGAGCACGCTGACCCCTGAGAAGTACTGTTAGGAGGATGTGTTCCTCCTTCGGCTTCAAGGACGTGGGTGGGCTTCAGGGCTCCAGTTCCTCTCCAGGCCTCCAGGTCCGACTGCACCGCAGCGGGCTTGCAGACCTGTCTTCCTGTCCCAGAACTTGCCAGGCTCCAGGAAGAATCCAGACTGCAGAAATGGTGCCTGAGCACTCCAGCGTAAGAAGTGCTGTCCCTGGGGACCCAACAGTGGAGGGAGGAAGGGTGAAGGGACTGGGGGTTAGGGTCGGGAGGGGTGGCTGCCCTGGGAGACATTGAGAGAGAAATATCGCCCCCCACACCCCTGCCCCTGCAACTGACCCATTGATGCCATAGGATCTCAGGGCCTTTTAGTCAGAGATGCCTCTGCTTCTTTACTCCTGTGTTCAAAACTATGCAAAACCAACTCTTCATCCTCTTGCTGCCTTGCCAGGACTTTTAAAGCACTGTTCTTTTGAAGCACTCGTTCCCTAAACTGCAGTTTGGAGCTGTCCCAGCTATTTAAAAGTGTTCTCCTTAAACTGAGACTAAATCCTACTCTTTTGGGAAAATGTCCTTAACTTCATTGGAGATCATCTTTTCTGCCCATTTCTTCCTTCTACTGCCCTCTTAAGAACCCCTGTGCTCAAAGAGCTTGGTGATTTATTTTTTGCTTGATGTCAAAAAGAAACCTTCCCCATGCACCCCAAAAAGCTTTCCTGGATCATAGGTGTTTCACAACCATGACAGTGTTTTGCAGTTAGTATACACTGGGTAGAGTGCCTAGCAATCCCTCCAAGAGCCAGAGGTGAGCAACACCTTTGCTTAGTTGATTGGATGTCCTTCAAGTTTAGGAAGGTACCATTCTTATGACCCAGGAGATAAGACAGAGCCCTGGATGGCTGTGGCTGTGATTAGATAACTTCTGATGATTTTATTTCCCTTACTGAGCTGCTGCTTCTAGGTTAATTTCATTTCATTACCTGTCCATTTTTAAAGAAAGACTGACAAAGTCACTGGAATAGGTCAGGAGTCTGAGCTCAGGGTTGGTCAAAGGTACTCACAGGGAGGAAGGTGGATAAAAATAGGTGGGTAAATAGGAGGGTTGGCAAGTACAGCCAGGACACCCGTGTTCATCGTGCATACTAATAAAGGCCAGAATCTCCTCATTTATCTCTGGTGGGAAGTTCTGATGGTTTCACAGGATCAAATTCAAGTCATATTCAAACTAGGGGCTTTCCCTGAGCATAAAAGGAAGTATCCATCCCTAGCAGGAGTCGCTGCAGAGGAATAAAGACGTAGCTGTAGAGAATGGACTTAAGGACACAGGGAGGGGCAAGGGTAAGCTGGGATGAAGTGAGAGAGTGGCATGGACATATATACACTACCAAAGGTGAAATAGATAGCTATTGGGAAGCAGCTGCATACAGCACAGGGAGATCAGCTCAGTGCTTTGTGACTACCTAGAGGGGTGGGTTAGGGAAGGTGGGAAGGAGACACAAGAGGGAGAGGATATGGGAATATATGTATACGAATAGTTGATTCACTTTGTTATACAGCAGAAGCTAACACAACAAGGTAAAGTAATTATACTCCAAGAAATATGTTAACAATAGCAACAACAAAAAAACCCAAATCTAAGTCAATCAAGCCAACGGAGACATTGTATGTGTTTATAGTTCAAGAAATCCACAAGAGAATCCTTTATTCTGTAGGCAATGAATTGTCCATTCGAAAAGAAAAAAACTTTCTAAAATGTTGTTTTTCCATTTATTGTTCAGAACATCCTTTTTATACCTCTGAATTTCTTACTATTCAAAGCCAAGTCACGTGAGTTACAGGGAAGCAGCTGATTGATTTAAAGTTGGGTCATGTGATTTAAAAACCAGTGGCAGTTGTTTGATTTAAATCCCAGTTAAATGACATGAGGAAGGGGTGCTAGAAACTGCTTTTTCATCTCTGGCTCAGAATATCATATTTACCTTGGTTCTTCTTATGATTTAGAAAACTTGTGCTGTCTCTCCTTGGAATCATCAGGAGAAAAATACAGTATTTCAGGTTCATTCTTGATACCAACTTCTCACAGTTAAGGTGTATTGACTAAAAGATCTTCCTTCTTCAAGAGATTCCAAACTTCTGTAAGACACTTCATTGTAATTGGAGAAAAAAGAAGAATGAAATCAGGCCAGCAGCTGCAGGAGACCAAGGCAGCCCTCATGACTAGGGAAGGAGAAGGAAGGGCTGAGAGTTGGCTTTAGAGCAGACAACCTCCAGAGGGCGCTGAAGCACGGGCAGAGCCCACCTGCCACTCCCAGTTTGGCACTCCAGGGTCAGATTTGGGTTTGGAGATGGGGTTGCTGTAACCCCAAGGAGGTGAGCAGAGAGGAGGAGTTGATTACCTCTGATTATCCTCTGACTCTCTGATTTGATTATCCTCTGACTCTCTGGCCCAAATTGCCTGACGTCACGGGGGGGGGCAGAGTTTTGCTTTCAGCAACTGATGGGACACTTCCAGGCTGGTCGGGTCGCCCAGTGGCCCGACAGCCTGACAGGCTGACTGCGGTATGATCGCCCTTCTTTTCTCCAGAATCTGTACATCAGGAGGTGCATGGGTGTGGGAGCCCATTCACCGCCACCCCCCACCCCCAGGGGGGATGGCACCTTCCCTGGCTGTACCCTATGATCACCAGGTGCTTGAAATGAATGCAAGATTTTTGACTTCAAGGAAAAGCTCACGTAACCACTTCTGCCTCATAATGTGTGGGATTTACTATAATGGAAGGACATTATAAAGAACAGGTAGAAAACTCACCTGTTGGTCTCCATGTAGGAGTTAATTTTGCATGAATCCCTCCTACATGAGTAGATAGCAGAGGTTTATTTTTGTTCCCGTGTGTGTAGTTGTGTCAGAGGATGTAGGTATGGTGATTTGAAGCCGTCAAAGAAATATTCTCAGAACTCTCAAGACTTCTCTTGATTGGAACCGAAAGAGACCTGGAAAAGGAGGAAAAGAAAAGGAGGAGGGAGAACGAATGACTGTTTCTCAGTAAATTCACCTTCCTGGTTGATTGTTCTCTCTTCTCATTTCTTTTAACTTCCATGTATGTCTAGTGGAATAATGTAGAAAGGCTGATTTTTATGCTTTAAAAGATTTTACATCACAAAGAAACTAGAAGTGGCTAACAGAACTTATTCAAATCAATTTTACCTAGAGACTTTGATATTAAATTTGTATACTGAAATGGATTTATCCAAATTTTCTCTTTCTTTTTGAGTGAATATTTGTAACATATTTTTGTAGATAATAATTTATCCTAGATATACAAAATTGTGAGAATGGGTACCATTTTTTACCACTTAAATGATTTCTTTTAAATGAATAGATTGTACACTTTAAATGCCAATGTTGTGTCTTACATGTTGTGTTTTAATTCCTGATTTCCAAAACTTGTGTTTATTTAATTGATTTCTATCTAATAATCTGTCTCCCCTTTATTGTTTCTTACTTTATATTTTATTGATCTATAGTTAATTTACATTATTATATTAGTTTCAGAGGTACAACAGTGATTCATAAATGTTTAGGTTCTTCTCCATTTATAGTTATTATAAAAGAGTGGCTATATTCCCCATGCTATACAGTACACCACTGTAGATTATTGATTTTATACATAGTGGATTGTACCTCAAAATCTCCTACCACTATTTTGCTCCTCCACCCTATCTCTCCCTGCTGGTAACCACTAGTCTGTTCTTTAATCTGTGAGTCTGTTTTTTTGTTGTTGTTGTTTGTGTTGTATTCAAATTTTTAGATGCCACGTGTAAATGATAACATACCATGCTTGTTTTCTCATAACATACCATGCTTTTTTTCTCATAACATACCATGCTTGTTTTCTCTGCGGCTTATTTTACTAAGCATAATACCCTCCAAGTCCATCCATGTTCTTGCAAATGGCAAAATTTCATTTTTTGCTGAAGTCATCATAAAAAATCTTTTTTATCCACTAAGCTATTGATGAACACTTACTTTGACTCTGTATCTTGGCTATGGCAAATAACACTGTTATGAACATTGGGGTGCAGTTATTTTTTTGAAATAGTGTTTTTGTTTTCTTCTGATATACCCAAGAGTGAAACGGCTGGATATTATGGTAGTTCTATTTTTAGTTTTTTGTGGAACCTCCATTCTGCTTTCCACAGTAGCTGCACTAATTCACATTCAAATCAAGAGTGTACAAGAGTTTCCCTTTCTCCACATCCTCACTAACCTTTGTTACTTGTGATCTTTTTGATGACAGCCATTCTGACAAGACTGAGGTGATATATCTCATAGTTTTGATTTGCATTTTACTGCCGATTAGCTATGTTTAGCATCTTTGTGAGTTCTGGCTGTCTATCTGTATATTTTCCTTGGAAAAGTGTCTATTTAGGTCTTCTCATTTAAAAAAAAAGATTTTGGGTGTTTTTTTGATACTGAGTTGTATGTGCTCTTTCTGTAGTTTAGCTATGAACCCTTGCTTAGTCATCTTTTTGGTGTTAACCTCTTATCATGTGCAAATATTTTCTCTCCTTCAGCAGGTTGTCTTTTCATTTTGTCTTTGGTTACCTTTGCTGTGCAAAATCTTTTAAGTTTAGTGAAGTCCCATTTTTTTAGTTTTGCTTTTGTTTCATTTGCCTTAGTAGATTGAACTTAAAACTGTTGCTATCATTTATGTTGAAGAATGTTCTATATTTTCCTCTAGGGGTTTTATGGTTTCTGGTCCTACATTTAGGTGTTTATTCAGTTTTGCATTTATTTTATATATGGTGTTCTAAAATAATCTAATTTTATTCTTTTCCATGTAGCTGACCAGTTTTCCTAGTACCACTTATTGAAGAGACAGTTTTTTCTCCATATTGCCTGCTTTGTCATAAATCAATTAAATATAAGTGTGTGGGCTTATTTCTGGGATCTCTGTTCTCTTCCAGTGATCTTTGTGTCTGTTTTTGCTCTGGTACGATTCTCTCTGATTACTGTCACTTTGCAGTATAGTCTGAAGTCAAGGTGCGTGATGCCTCCAGCTCTGTTCTTTCTCAAGATTGTTTGGCTATTTGGGGCCTTTGTGTTTCTATACAAATTTTAAAATTACTTTTTCAAGTTCTGTGCAAATGCTTTGGTATTCTGATAGGGATTGCATTAAATCGGTTGCATTAAGACTGTCTTTGGTAGTATGGTTATTTTAAGAGTATTAATTCTTCCAGTCCATGCACATGCTATGTTTTTCCATCTTTTTGTGTTGCCTTCAACTTCTTTCACCAATGGCTGATAGATTTCTGAGCACATGTCTTTTTTTTATAGTGATTTCTTTAATTTATTTATTACTTATTTATTATTTATTTTTTGGCTGTGTTGGGTCTTCGTTTCTGTGCGAGGGCTTTCTCCAGCCGCGGCAAGCGGGGGCCACTCTTCATCGCGATGCGTGGGCCTCTCACTATCGTGGCCTCTCCTGTTGCGGAGCACAGGCTCCAGACGCGCAGGCTCAGTAGTTGTGGCTCACGGGCCCAGCTGTTCCGCAGAATGTGGGATCTTCCCAGACCAGGGCTCGAACCCGTGTCCCCTGCATTGGCAGGCAGACTCTCAACCACTGCGCCACCAGGGAAGCCCTGAGCACATGTCTTTTACCTGCTTAGGTGTGTTTATTCCTAGGTATCTTATTCTTTTTGATGTGATTGCATATGGCATAGTTTTCTTAATTTTTCTTTCTGACAGCTTTGGGTTTTGTTTTTTCTTCTTTTTCTAATTCCTTCAGGTGTAGTGTTAGGTTGTTTATTTGATATTTTTCTTGTTTCCTAAGAAAAAGCTTGTATCACTATAACTTCCCCCGTGAACTGCGTTGGCTGTGTCCCATAGATTTTGGATCATTGTGTGTTCATTTTCATTTGTCTTGGGTATTTTTAGAATCCCTCTTTAATTTCTTCAGTGTTCCTTTCTTCCCTGTTTATTCCCTTCATCTGTGACGTGAGGACTATCTTTAATATTATGTTTGGATTTCTTTCAGTTTTGTGTGAGTGTGTATGTGTGTGATTATTTAAGTTGCTGAGCTCTTAATTTCACATGGACACTACCAACCATGCATTGTTACTCTCCTCCCCCACAGTTACTGAATTTGACCTTATATTTTACATCTACTTGTTTTGTGTGTCCCTTAACTTCTTATTGTGAATATAGATGGTTTTATTGCTGTTTTCTTTCATCCTTCCTATTAGCTGTGTACATGGTTGATTTACTACCTTTGTTGAATAT
Source organism: Balaenoptera borealis (assembly GCF_965194805.1). Classification (NCBI taxonomy): domain Eukaryota; kingdom Metazoa; phylum Chordata; class Mammalia; order Artiodactyla; family Balaenopteridae; genus Balaenoptera; species Balaenoptera borealis. The sequence continues at coordinate 60,933 of NW_028123231.1, read as the reverse complement.
TTGCCTTAACCAATGAGGTTTTTCCTTTAGTAAGTTTCCTTTCCTAATTTTTATGTTTCAGTCGTGGCCTTTTCTTTTTCACTTAGAAAAGCCCCCTTAAGATTTCTCATAAAGCTGGTTTGGCGATGCTGAGCTCTTTTAGTTTTGCTTCTCTGTAAAACTTTAGATCTCTCCATCAAATCTGAAGGAGAGCCTTGCTGGGTAGAGTATTTTTGGTTATGGGCTTTTCCCTTTCATGACTTTAAATATACCATGCCACTCCCTTCTGGCATGCAGAGGTTATCCTGAAAAGTCAGCTGATAACTTTATGCAAGTTCCCATGTTTGTAACTTGTTGCTTTTCCTTTGCTCCTTTTAATAGTGTCTTTTTATCTTTATTTTTTTTTGCCATTTTAATTACAGTGAGTCTTGGTGTGGTCCTCTTTGGGTTGATCCTGTTTTGGCCTTACTGTGTTTACTGGCCTTGGATGTCTGTTTTCTTTCCCAGGTTACGGAAGTTTTCAGCTCGTATGTCTTCAGGTAGGTTCTACACTGCTTTCTCTTCCCTTTTGCTTCTGGGACCAGTATAATGCAAATATTAGTACACTTGATGTTGTTTCACAAGTCTGTTCAACTTTCCTCATGTCATTTTAATCTATTGTTTTACCGTTCATCTTCAGTGATTGCCAGTACTCTGTCCTTCAGTTTTCTGATTCATTCCTCTGTATCATTTAGTCTACAGTAGTTTCCTTTTAGTGTATTTTTCATTTCAGTTATTGCATTCCTCATCTCTGTTTTGTTGTTCTTTAATGGTCTAACTCTTTTTTAAAAACTTCTAACTTCTTGCTCTGGTCGTCCATTCTTCTCCTGAGTTCTTTGATCATCTTTACCGTCATTACCTTGAACTCTTTCTTGAGTAGATTGGCTATCTCCACTTCACTTAGATCTTCTTCTGAGTTCTTATCTTGTTCCTTCATTTGGATCGTGTTTCTGTGTCACCTCATTTTTCTTAACTTGCTGTTTTTATTGCTATGTATGTAGTAGGTTCGTTACATTTCCTGACCTTGGAGAAGTGGCCTTTTGTAGGAGAGGTCCTATGTGTCCCAGCAACCCAGTGTCCCCTGGTCACTAGAACTATATGTTCTAGGTGTACCCCCTATGTGGGCTGCTTGGGCTCTTCTGTTGTGGTGGGCTGACTACTGTGGGTGGTCTGGTAGGCTTGGCTGCCCCCAGACTGCTCGTTTGCCAGGCTCTGCCTAGTATGGAGGCTGTCTGTGCTGCTTGGTGAGACTAAATCATAAGGCAGCTGGCTGCACAACTCTGGGGGACACCAAATCTAGTGCTGGTTCACTTATGGGTAGAACTGCAGTCCAGGTGATAATCAGGGCTAGTGCCCAGTCACTGGTCCTGGGGCTATGCTGGCTACTGGGAGGAAGAGACAGGTCCTGAGTTCTGGCTGCAGGGCCCAGGAGTCGCAAAGTTGGTGTTGGATCACTGTTCCTGACACAGCTATCTCCAGGGTCTGGGGTATCCCTAATCTTGTGTTGGCATTCTGGTGGGCAGGGTCAGGACCCAGCTGAGTCCATGGCTGCTTCTGGCCTGCAAGTGAGTGTTCTGGTCACACAGGCTGCTGAGCTGTGGTATTCCTGGAGCTGGTGTGTGCCTGTTGGTGTATGAGGCTGATCCCAATGCTAGAGCAGGTTTGCTGTTGGGTAGGTCCAAGCTCCATCCAGTCCCTGTGCAGTTATCACCTGCCGATGGTGAGGCTGACTCCAAGGCCAGAGTAGGCTCACTTGTCAGAGGGGCCAGGGACTCTGGGGCTGGTGCCTGTCCACTGAGGTGTGGAGGCTGGTCCTGGGGCTTTTGGTGGCTGGGCCCATGTCCAGGGGCAGCTGTGCATTGAGAGGGTCTGAAGGCAGCCTGTTTGCCGGTGGGTGGGGCTATGCCCCTGCTCAGTTAGTTGCTTGGCCTGCAGCATCCTAGTACTTGTGTCTCTAGTCTGGTGGAAATGGGTAGGGCTAGGTCTTGAGGCTAAAAAGATAGAGGGAGGATTCTGAAATTATGCTTGCTGGTACCAGTGTCCACGAGGTAGAAGGAGCTCCCCCGAATGGCTGCTGCCAGTGTCTCTGTCCCTGAGGCTGTGCTGTAGTTGCCTCTTGCCTCTCTGGGAGACTCTCCAAGATCAGGAGGTAGGTGTGACCCGGGATCCTTTCAAATGACTGCTTCTGTTCTGATTCTCGGATCATGTGGGATTTTGTGAGCATCTTTTAAGAGTGGAATCTCTATTTCCCACAACCCTCTGGCTCTCTGGAAAATAAGTACTACTGGTCTTCAAAGCCCAACTTTCTAGGAACTCTTCTTTCCAGAACAGGATCCCTGGGCTTGGGAGCCTGATGTTGGCTTCATACCCCTTGCTACCTGGGAGCACCTATGAAATTGTAATTATTCTCCCATTTGTGGGCCACCCACCTGGTGGTATGGGTCTTGACTCTACTGAGATTTTGCCCTTCCTTCCTGTCTTGTCGAGGTGCCGTCCTTATGTCTTTAGCTGTAAAACATCTTTTACGGTAGGTCCCGGTTTTTTTCATCAATTGCTGTTCTGTAAACTGTTGTGACTTTGGTGTGCCCATGAGAGGCATCAAGCTCTGGGTCTTTGAATGCTACCATATTGGACAATCTGTCCACTTCATTCTTAAATCATATTATTTAATTTTTCTTAGTATCTTATTTGATTAGCGACAGTTTGAAATTTATTATCACTCATGTTTACTTCGCCTGTTTAAAGAAATTGAATAGTGCATTCATTCATTTTGAAATGAAGGTAGTGACCTGTGAATTTCCATACCTCAAAAATCAAGGATAGGACAAAAGCCTTTTCTACCTGTGTTACCCTCAAACTCTGCACCCCACCCCAGCCTGGGGATTAACCTCTTGCACCCATGCTCACTTTCTTTTTTTGGACCATTAACCATCATTGCATCTGTATGTGTGTTGACAAAGTGAACTCTAGTCTTTCGAGTTTTTGAGTTTTGTTTTTTGGTTTAGGGAAGAGTCCTACTATGAATGTACATTTAGTGGTCTGCTGGAGTTCATATATAAACCTGTCAAGCACATTACTAGAATTGGAATTGCTTGTATATACACTTTGATAAATTTTAGAGACAATGGTAGAACAGAAGTGAATTGTATTTCAAATCCCACAGTATTTTCACACCATGAAAACCCTTCCCTGTTTAATATATTTGTGTGTAGTTTATCTTTATGCCCATACTATATTTCCCAGAGATGGGTAAGTGTTATGTTTCTTGCTAGCACATTTACCGTATTGTTCAAAGTCAGGCGTTTAGTGGTTTTAGCATGATCCTATTTCCATGAACTCGCAAATACAAGACCTTCTCTCACACTGTCTTTTACTCCCTGCTGTTTTATATTGCCCTCCTAATTCTCAGTCCTGGTCTTTCTTTATGTTCTTCATCAACCTGGATAGGTTATACTATTTTCTCCCTTATTTAAGACCAATAGAATAGAATAGAACACCCAGAAATAAACCCTGATATATGGCCATATGATTTTTGACAAGTTGCCAAGACTTTTCAAAGTAGAAAGGATAGTATTTTCAACAAATGGTGCTGAGAAGTCATGTTGTCAACATGCAAAAGTAGGAAGATGGACCCATACCTAACATCATATGCAAAAATTAATGAAAACGTATCAAGAAACTAACTATAAGACCTAATAAAATAAAAAGTCTTATTAGAAGATACAGGACAAGGGCTTTATGACATTGGATTTGGCAGTGTTTTCCTCAATATGAAACGACGGAACAACAAAGGTACAGCTAACAAAACAATTAAAAATGTGCAGTACATAATTAAAAAAAAAATGTGTATCAAAGAAATGTAAACAGAATAAAATGGCAACCCACAAGATGGGAGAAAATATTTGATAGCCATGTATCTGACAAGAGATTTCTATTCAGAATATACAGAGAATTCCTACATCTCAACAAAAAGCAAACACCCTGATTCAAAAATGGATAAAAGACTTGAATGGATGGTTCTTCAAAAAGATGTACAAATGACTAAGCACTTGAATAGATGCTCCATATCACTAAATGCATGTTTATATATTTGTGTGCATGCATACACACACAAGCACACACACACATACACAAGCAGAAAGCAAGTATTGGTGAGGATGTGAGGGAGTTGGAACCATTGTGCTATGTCAGTGGGCATGTAGAATGATACAGCTGCTTTGCAAAAGAATATGGCAATTTTTCAGATATTGAAAAATAGAATTACTACATGATCCAAGAATTTTACTATGAGGTATACCCAAAGGAATTGAAATCAGAGTCTTAAATATTTGTACTCCAGTGTTTAGAGCAGTAATAATCACAGTAGCTAAAATATGAAAGCAACCTAAGTGTTCATCCACTAGTTCCTGGATAAGCAAAGTGTGGTATAACCATATAACACAATATTATTCAGCCTTAAGAAGGAAAAGATCTAGGAATATGCTACAACATGGATGAATCTTGAGGAAATTGAGCTACCAAAAATGCCATTTTTTGTGACTTTTAGTGAGTCATAACAATATAACTACTTATTTCAATTATATGGGGTACTTAGTGTAGTCAAAACCATAGAAATTGGGGGGGTAATGATGCTTTTCAGGTGGTTATGGAACAAAAAGGAAAGTTATGTTTAAAGGATACAGAGTTACAGTTTTAAAACGTAGAAAAGAATTAGAAAGATAAATGGTGATGTTGATCACCCAATAATATGAATGTATTTAATATAACTGAACGGTGCACTTTATAATAATTAACATGTTATATTTTATGTTATTTGATTTTACCAACATACACAATTGGGAAAGAATGTAATATCAGGAAAGGGAGTGGACCTGGGGTAGAGCAGAGAGTAATCAGAAGGGTGAGACCCTGCATATGTTGAAGAAGAAGAACTGAGAGTCTTCATTGGCCAGAAGAGACTTTATAAAAAAAAATTACTCTGAGGGTGTATTAAATAGATATCTATGGGTACACTGCTATCTCCCATGGGTTATCTTAAAGAGTCTTTAATAAAGTCCATAAGGCTTGCTGAGGCTTTTTTAAAAACTGGATTCCCTAGGAGATAATTAGATGGTGGTACTTAAGTCTATGTCTAGGTTGACAGATTTTGCAGGGAAGACGAACTTGAGAACAGTGAAGGTCCTGAGAGTGTAAGTACATGGAAATTAGAAAAAAATAATAAAGGGAATTAGGAAAACTGTGGACTTCGAAGGTCATGTATTAGTGAGTCAGACCTGAGGTTTCTAAGGAGTTATATACACAGTTGCTATTTGGATTACTTGTTGATAAAGATAAGTGGAAAAACTAGAGTCGTTTCCAAGTGTAGGTAAGATATAATGAGAGGATGGAGGTGGAAAGTAGGGAGGCCCAGAGAGAAGTGGGAAGGTCATATTGGGCCAAGATGGTGGTAATATCCAGCAGAACAGATGGTAGGGCAGACTATGGGTTCATCTTTTTCATTTCGGCCCCCCACCTCATCCGTAATAATTCTTTGGGAATATTTCATGGCTCTGTGATGCAGGTACAGAATTCGAGTGAGGAGACTACACCCTCAGTGTCCAGCTGTCTGAGTCCTCAGTGTGCTTCAAATGATGGAGAACTATTGTTTCTTTATGAGAAGAGTTAGTACCTCGTAGCTAAGCTTAAGCTGGAGCTTATGCAATATTGATTCCATTTTATATATACTGTTGGCATGGAGGTTCCTCCTCCTCTTTTCTTGACCATTATGAAATGAATCTATATTTCTCAATATTTGGGTATATCAGGTAAATACATTAAGTAAAGGAATCTTATATATTGCTCCCTGCATAATTTGCTCTTTCTTTTTTATTTTAAAGAAATTCACGTTATTAATTAATTAATTAATTAATTAATTAATTAATTATGACTGTGTTGAGTCTTTGTTTCCGTGCGAGGGCTTTCTCCAGTTGTGGCAAGTGGGGACCACTCTTCATCGCGGTGCGCGGGCCTCTCACCATCGCGTCCTCTCTTGTTGCGGAGCACAGGCTCCAGACGCGCAGGCTCAGTAATTGTGGCTCATGGGCCCAGTTACTCCGCGGCATGTGGGATCTTCACAGACCAGGGCTCAAACCCGCATCCCCTGCATTGGCAGGCAGACTCTCAACCACTGCGCCACCAGGGAAGCCCGTTTGCTCTTTCTTGTTTCTCTTTTACCTTTACTAAATTAGCACAGGGAGAGACCTTGAAATGTTCTAATCAGGAGACATTAGAACATCATATTTCTAGAGAGGTTGGTTGGACAGAGCAGGGGTCCCAGTGAAAATCAAAGCTTCTGTTTCTACTTAGAAGTGTACCTGTATAGAGTAGAGGGCTCCAGGAAATATCCTAGAATATTCCAATGTCCCTGCAGGAGATCATTAACAGAGGTAGGATCTGGTACCAGATCAGTGTACTATGACATGTTTGTCAGTCATCTGATGTGAGATTCTCAGAGCCAATCCCATATGGTAGGGCTGAGTGCAGAATGATGAAGAACCTGTGAAAGCCTTTGATTTCATGTTAAAGATGAAGCTCTGATTTCGGGTAGAATTTTCTTACCTGACTGAATGTCACCCTTCTGTGGTGATGAGATTCTGTGCTTTACCTCCGTTGGTGACCACTGACTGAAAATCATTAGAGAGTCATGTCTAGAAAGCATTCTTTATTTAATTTCTTAAAGAAGAAAACATAGAAAACATTTTTATCCACTTTCAAATTGAGGATCAAAGGGAATGACATCAGTGAAAATGTCAGAGTAAGGAGCTCTGGCTTGTGTCCACCCCCAGAAACACTAACATACGTGGTACAACCTGTCAAAATGATCTTATCAACACATGTAAGTTTTCTTTTCTTTTCGCCCTGTAGATTTATCTTTCATTGAAACTTTGCTTACTAGAGGATGTGGAGAATAAACAGGGAAGTAGAAACTGTATTTCCTGATGAGAGAATCACTAAGTCACATTAGCTGTTCTGAGCTACGTCTTACTCACCGTGACTGTAATTAAAACAAACAAACAAAACACTTTTTTTTGGTAAGTCAGTTCTGACATTTCCTCGTTAAAGACATGGTAACATGGTAACATGGTAACAGATACAGACTTAGACATTTGCCTGCCTCTGTCTTTCCGATTCTTGTGGTCTTAGGTAATAGGCCCAAAAGGTGCCCTGCCGCATCATCTGGTAGCTCAATTTTTACCTTTTCAAGCAGCTCCATTCAGTTTTTGTTAGTGCTGTTACCACTTTACATCCCAGCAGCAGCTAGAAGGTACAGAGTTCTCTAAAACCCCTTCAACATTTATAGTTTGTAGACTTTTGCTGATGGTCATTTGACTGGTGTGAGCTGAAACCTTTTTCGACATTGGATTTGCATATGGCTAATAATTCCTTATACTAAGCTTTAGGCATGTCCTTTTTTTCTTTTCCTTTTTTTTGAAGAGTGACTACAACTTCCCTCTTCTTATTGACTTCTTGAAAAATTTGTCTTGTGTTGAATTTTCTTGCGTATTCCCTACCGCAGAGCATTTTTTGAGGGCAGGTGTCATTTACAGCCCTGCAGTCCTTGTGACTATTAAGCAAACATTAGCACTTTGTTTAAAGCTGCTGTTGTGGGAAACAGCCACAAGGCGGCAGCATCATTACGTTCTCAACTCTTGTTACTAGTGCAAAAGAGTCTTCCTGGAGGTAGTGTTCCAAGGTTGTAAATTAGAGTGGAATGTGCTGGGACAAGCCCCCAGAAGTTTATTTCTCCTTACTTATGTTTGCTTTTTAAATTGAATTTCTATTTCTTATCGGAGTAAATTTGACTAGAGTTTTGTGATTGTCTGGCTGTACAGAATCTGCTCAATGATTCATACATATGTCTGTTCATGTTCGGATCCTGTTACCAGGTATGTTATTACAGAATGTTGAGTAGACCTCCCTTGGTATTTGGTAGGTGTTTTGTCATTATATATTTTATATGTATTGGTGACTATATAATTCATATAGTTTATATGTTACATGTTTATATATATTTAACATACATTAGTATATCTATGTTAGCCCCATAGTCTTAATTTATCCATCCTCCCACCTTTCATTTTGGCTAACCATTAGTTTGTTGTATAAGTCTGTGAGTGTCTGTTTCTGTGGAAATATGTTCATTGGTAGTAATCTTAGGATAACATGTACACATGATATCATAGGATATTTGTCATTCCCTTTTGACTTACTTAACCTAATATGATTATTTCTAGGCTCATCTGTAGTCCTGAAAACAGCATTGTTCATTTTTTTCCCGAGGCTACTATTCCATTTGGTATGTGTACCACTTCTTCTTTGTCCATTTATCTGTTGATGGACATTTTGTTTGCTTCCATGTCTTGGCTATTGTAAATACTGCTGCAATACACGATTTTCCATCCCGTGTCTTTTTTTTTTTAAGATTTTTTTTTAAATTAATTAATTAATTTATTTATTTATTTTTGGCTGTGCTGGTTCCTTGTTTCTGTGCGAGGGCTTTCTCCAGTTGCGGCAAGTGGGGGCCACTCCTCATCACGGTGCGCGGGCCTCCCACCATCGCGGCCTCTCCCGCTGCGGAGCACAGGCTCCAGATGCGCAGGCTCAGCAGCTTTGGCTCACGGGCCCAATTGCTCCGCGGCATGCGGGATCCTCCCAGACCAGGGATCGAACCCGTGGCCCCTGCCTTGGCAGGCAGACTCTCAACCACTGCACCACCAGGGAAGCCCCATCCCGTGTCTTTTTGATTCTGACTTTCACAGGTGAAAGGCCCAATAGTGGGACTTCCGGATCATATAGTGACTCAATTTTTACCTTTAAATGCGCTGCCATTCTGTTCCTATTATTGGCCGTTACCAGTTTACATCCCACTTAGACCGAGAGGTTACGCTATTCTCCACAACTTCTTCAACATCTATTGTTTGTAGACTTTTTGCTGATGGTCATTCTGACTGGTGTGAGGTGATACCTTTGTGTAGATTGGATTTGCATGCGTCTCATATTTCCTGATGTTTTGCGTTTATCAGTGTCCTTTTCACTTTTTTTTTAAGATTGAGCGAAACGTACAACTTCTAACTGCCTTCTTGAAAAATTTGCTGCGTTTGGATTTTTTTGGCCATTCCCTTCCCCAGGACATTTTTTGAGGGCATGAGTCATTTACAGCCCTGCAGTCCTTGTGAATATTAGTGACCATTAGCAGTAGATTTAAAGCTGCTGTTTGAGGAAACGGCTTTTGGGTGGCAGGATTTCTACGTTGCCAACTCTGCTTGCTAGGGAAACAGAACTTCGCTGCAAGTTGTGGTTTTAGGTTGCAGATTAGAGTGGAATGTGCCAGGACAAACCCCCATAAGTTTAACCTCCGTAATTCTTGTCTGTCTCTTTAAGTTGTAGTTTTTATCAGAGCAAATTTGATTGAAAAAAATTTTTTTTTTGTAGGAGTACAGAATCTTGTTCATTTACACATATACCTATATTTATTGATCTTTGGGTCCTTTTCCATGTAGGTTGTTACAGAGTGTTGAGTAGACCACTCTTGGTATTCCATAGGTCTTTGGGGATTATATATTTTATATGTATTAGTATATGTGTGTTAACCCCAATATCCTAATTTATCCATTCCTCACACGTTTTCTTTGGCTTAACCATAAGTTTGTCTTCTCAATCTGAGATTGCCTTTCTCTATGGAAATATGTTCATTTTTATGAATTTTCAGATAACATAAGGGACATCATAGGGCATTTGTCTTTCTCATTCTGACTTACTTCACGTTGTGTGATTATCTCTAGGCTCCTCTGTGGTGCTGCATATGCCATTCTTTTATTTTTTTCCGTGACGGATATTCCATTCTGTCCATATTACCACTTCTTCTTTGTCCATTCATCTGATTATGGACCTTTTTTGTGTTTCCATGTCTTGGCTATTTCAGTATTGCTGCAGTGCACATTTGCCTGCCTCTGTCTTTCCGATTCTTGTGGTCTTAGGTTATAGGCCCAAAAGGTGCCCTGCCGCATCATATGGTAGCTCAATTTTTACGTTTTAAAGCAGCTCCGTTCAGTTTTCGTTAGTGCTGTTACCACTTTACATTCCACCAGCATCTAGAAATTACAGAGTTCTCTAAAAGCCCTTAGCATTTATAGTTTGTAGACTTTTTGCTGATGGTCATTTGACTGGTGTGAGCTGAAACGTTTTCACGTTGGATTTGCATGTGGCTAATAATTCCTTATACTGAACTTTAGGCATGTCCTCTTTTTTCTTTTCCTTCTTTTTTAAAGAGTGACTACAACTTCCCTCTTCGTATTGACTTCTTGAAAAAGTTGTAATGTGTAGAATTTTCTTGCCTATTCCCTACCCCAGGGCATTTGTTGAGGGCAGGTGTCATTTACAGCCCTGCAGTCCTTGTGACTATTAAGCAACCATTAGCACTTGGTTTAAAGCTGCTGTTATGGGAAACAACCACAAGGCGGCAGCATTATTACGTTCTCAACGCTTGTTACTAGTGCAAAAGAGTCTTCCTGAAAGTAGTGTTCCAAGGTTGTAAATTAGAGTGGAATGTGCTGGGACAAGCCCCCAGAAGTTTATGTCACCTTACTTATGTTTGTTTTTTAAATTTAATTTCTATTTCTTATCGGAGTAAATTTGATTAGAGTGTTGTGGTTTTCTGGCTGTACAGAATCTGCTCAATGATTCATACATATGTCTGGTCATCTTCGGATCCTGTTACCTTGTATGTTATTACAGAATGTTGAGTAGACCTCCCTTGGTATTTGGTAGGTGTTTTGTCTTTATATATTTTATATGTATTGGTGAGTATATAATTCATATGGTTTATATGTTATATGTTTATATACATTTAACATACATTAGTATATCTATGTTAGCCCCATAGTCCTAATTTATCCATCCTCCCACCTTTCATTTTGGCTAACCATTAGTTTGTTTTATAAGTCTGTGAGTGTCTTTTTCTGTGAAAATATGTTTATTGGTAGCAACCTTAGGCTAACATGTATACAAGATATCATAGGATATTTATCATTCCCTCTTGACTTACTTAAGCTAATATGATTATTTCTAGGCTCATGTGTAGTCCTGAAAACGGCATTGTTCATTTTTTTCCCGAGGCTACTCTTCCATTCGGTATGTGTACCACTTCTTCTGTGTCCATTTATCTGTTGATGGACATTTTGTTTGCTTCCATGTCTTGGCTATTGTAAATACTGCTGCAATACACGATTTTCCATCCCGTGTCTTTTTTTTTTAAGATTTTTTTTTAAATTAATTAATGAATTTATTTATTTATTTTTGGCTGTGCTGGTTCCTTGTTTCTGTGCGAGGGCTTTCTCCAGTTGCGGCAAGTGGGGGCCACTCCTCATCACGGTGCGCGGGCCTCCCACCATCGCGGCCTCTCCCGCTGCGGAGCACAGGCTCCAGATGCGCAGGCTCAGCAGCTTTGGCTCACGGGCCCAATTGCTCCGCGGCATGCGGGATCCTCCCAGACCAGGGATCGAACCCGTGGCCCCTGCCTTGGCAGGCAGACTCTCAACCACTGCACCACCAGGGAAGCCCCATCCCGTGTCTTTTTGATTCTGACTTTCACAGGTGAAAGGCCCAATAGTGGGACTTCCGGATCATATGGTGACTCAATTTTTACCTTTAAATGCGCTGCCATTCTGTTCCTATTATTGGCCGTTACCAGTTTACATCCCACTTAGACCGAGAGGTTACGCTAATCTCCACAACTTCTTCAACATCTATTGTTTGTAGACTTTTTGCTGATGGTCATTCTGACTGGTGTGAGGTGATACCTTTGTGTAGATTGGATTTGCATGCGTCTCATATTTCCTGATGTTTTGCGTTTATCAGTGTCCTTTTCACTTTTTTTTTAAGATTGAGCGAAACGTACAACTTCTAACTGCCTTCTTGAAAAATTTGCTGCGTTTGGATTTTTTTGGCCATTCCCTTCCCCAGGACATTTTTTGAGGGCATGAGTCATTTACAGCCCTGCAGTCCTTGTGAATATTAGTGACCATTAGCAGTAGATTTAAAGCTGCTGTTTGAGGAAACGGCTTTTGGGTGGCAGGATTTCTACGTTGCCAACTCTGCTTGCTAGGGAAACAGAACTTCGCTGCAAGTTGTGGTTTTAGGTTGCAGATTAGAGTGGAATGTGCCAGGACAAACCCCCATAAGTTTAACCTCCGTAATTCTTGTCTGTCTCTTTAAGTTGTAGTTTTTATCAGAGCAAATTTGATTGAAAAAAATTTTTTTTTTGTAGGAGTACAGAATCTTGTTCATTTACACATATACCTATATTTATTGATCTTTGGGTCCTTTTCCATGTAGGTTGTTACAGAGTGTTGAGTAGACCACTCTTGGTATTCCATAGGTCTTTGGGGATTATATATTTTATATGTATTAGTATATGTGTGTTAACCCCAATATCCTAATTTATCCATTCCTCACACGTTTTCTTTGGCTTAACCATAAGTTTGTCTTCTCAATCTGAGATTGCCTTTCTCTATGGAAATATGTTCATTTTTATGAATTTTCAGATAACATAAGGGACATCATAGGGCATTTGTCTTTCTCATTCTGACTTACTTCACGTTGTGTGATTATCTCTAGGCTCCTCTGTGGTGCTGCATATGCCATTCTTTTATTTTTTTCCGTGACGGATATTCCATTCTGTCCATATTACCACTTCTTCTTTGTCCATTCATCTGATTATGGACCTTTTTTGTGTTTCCATGTCTTGGCTATTTCAGTATTGCTGCAGTGCACATTTGCCTGCCTCTGTCTTTCCGATTCTTGTGGTCTTAGGTTATAGGCCCAAAAGGTGCCCTGCCGCATCATATGGTAGCTCAATTTTTACGTTTTAAAGCAGCTCCGTTCAGTTTTCGTTAGTGCTGTTACCACTTTACATTCCACCAGCATCTAGAAATTACAGAGTTCTCTAAAAGCCCTTAGCATTTATAGTTTGTAGACTTTTTGCTGATGGTCATTTGACTGGTGTGAGCTGAAACGTTTTCACGTTGGATTTGCATGTGGCTAATAATTCCTTATACTGAACTTTAGGCATGTCCTCTTTTTTCTTTTCCTTCTTTTTTAAAGAGTGACTACAACTTCCCTCTTCGTATTGACTTCTTGAAAAAGTTGTAATGTGTAGAATTTTCTTGCCTATTCCCTACCCCAGGGCATTTGTTGAGGGCAGGTGTCATTTACAGCCCTGCAGTCCTTGTGACTATTAAGCAACCATTAGCACTTGGTTTAAAGCTGCTGTTATGGGAAACAACCACAAGGCGGCAGCATTATTACGTTCTCAACGCTTGTTACTAGTGCAAAAGAGTCTTCCTGAAAGTAGTGTTCCAAGGTTGTAAATTAGAGTGGAATGTGCTGGGACAAGCCCCCAGAAGTTTATGTCACCTTACTTATGTTTGTTTTTTAAATTTAATTTCTATTTCTTATCGGAGTAAATTTGATTAGAGTGTTGTGGTTTTCTGGCTGTACAGAATCTGCTCAATGATTCATACATATGTCTGGTCATCTTCGGATCCTGTTACCTTGTATGTTATTACAGAAAGTTGAGTAGACCTCCCTTGGTATTTGGTAGGTGTTTTGTCTTTATATATTTTATATGTATTGGTGAGTATATAATTCATATGGTTTATATGTTATATGTTTATATACATTTAACATACATTAGTATATCTATGTTAGCCCCATAGTCCTAATTTATCCATCCTCCCACCTTTCATTTTGGCTAACCATTAGTTTGTTTTATAAGTCTGTGAGTGTCTTTTTCTGTGAAAATATGTTTATTGGTAGCAACCTTAGGCTAACATGTATACAAGATATCATAGGATATTTATCATTCCCTCTTGACTTACTTAAGCTAATATGATTATTTCTAGGCTCATGTGTAGTCCTGAAAACGGCATTGTTCATTTTTTTCCCGAGGCTACTCTTCCATTCGGTATGTGTACCACTTCTTCTGTGTCCATTTATCTGTTGATGGACATTTTGTTTGCTTCCATGTCTTGGCTATTGTAAATACTGCTGCAATACACGATTTTCCATCCCGTGTCTTTTTTTTTTTAAGATTTTTTTTAAAATTAATTAATTAATTTATTTATTTATTTTTGGCTGTGCTGGTTCCTTGTTTCTGTGCGAGGGCTTTCTCCAGTTGCGGCAAGTGGGGGCCACTCCTCATCACGGTGCGCGGGCCTCCCACCATCGCGGCCTCTCCCGCTGCGGAGCACAGGCTCCAGATGCGCAGGCTCAGCAGCTTTGGCTCACGGGCCCAATTGCTCCGCGGCATGCGGGATCCTCCCAGACCAGGGATCGAACCCGTGGCCCCTGCCTTGGCAGGCAGACTCTCAACCACTGCACCACCAGGGAAGCCCCATCCCGTGTCTTTTTGATTCTGACTTTCACAGGTGAAAGGCCCAATAGTGGGACTTCCGGATCATATGGTGACTCAATTTTTACCTTTAAATGCGCTGCCATTCTGTTCCTATTATTGGCCGTTACCAGTTTACATCCCACTTAGACCGAGAGGTTACGCTATTCTCCACAACTTCTTCAACATCTATTGTTTGTAGACTTTTTGCTGATGGTCATTCTGACTGGTGTGAGGTGATACCTTTGTGTAGATTGGATTTGCATGCGTCTCATATTTCCTGATGTTTTGCGTTTATCAGTGTCCTTTTCACTTTTTTTTTAAGATTGAGCGAAACGTACAACTTCTAACTGCCTTCTTGAAAAATTTGCTGCGTTTGGATTTTTTTGGCCATTCCCTTCCCCAGGACATTTTTTGAGGGCATGAGTCATTTACAGCCCTGCAGTCCTTGTGAATATTAGTGACCATTAGCAGTAGATTTAAAGCTGCTGTTTGAGGAAACGGCTTTTGGGTGGCAGGATTTCTACGTTGCCAACTCTGCTTGCTAGGGAAACAGAACTTCGCTGCAAGTTGTGGTTTTAGGTTGCAGATTAGAGTGGAATGTGCCAGGACAAACCCCCATAAGTTTAACCTCCGTAATTCTTGTCTGTCTCTTTAAGTTGTAGTTTTTATCAGAGCAAATTTGATTGAAAAAAATTTTTTTTTTGTAGGAGTACAGAATCTTGTTCATTTACACATATACCTATATTTATTGATCTTTGGGTCCTTTTCCATGTAGGTTGTTACAGAGTGTTGAGTAGACCACTCTTGGTATTCCATAGGTCTTTGGGGATTATATATTTTATATGTATTAGTATATGTGTGTTAACCCCAATATCCTAATTTATCCATTCCTCACACGTTTTCTTTGGCTTAACCATAAGTTTGTCTTCTCAATCTGAGATTGCCTTTCTCTATGGAAATATGTTCATTTTTATGAATTTTCAGATAACATAAGGGACATCATAGGGCATTTGTCTTTCTCATTCTGACTTACTTCACGTTGTGTGATTATCTCTAGGCTCCTCTGTGGTGCTGCATATGCCATTCTTTTATTTTTTTCCGTGACGGATATTCCATTCTGTCCATATTACCACTTCTTCTTTGTCCATTCATCTGATTATGGACCTTTTTTGTGTTTCCATGTCTTGGCTATTTCAGTATTGCTGCAGTGCACATTTGCCTGCCTCTGTCTTTCCGATTCTTGTGGTCTTAGGTTATAGGCCCAAAAGGTGCCCTGCCGCATCATATGGTAGCTCAATTTTTACGTTTTAAAGCAGCTCCGTTCAGTTTTCGTTAGTGCTGTTACCACTTTACATTCCACCAGCATCTAGAAATTACAGAGTTCTCTAAAAGCCCTTAGCATTTATAGTTTGTAGACTTTTTGCTGATGGTCATTTGACTGGTGTGAGCTGAAACGTTTTCACGTTGGATTTGCATGTGGCTAATAATTCCTTATACTGAACTTTAGGCATGTCCTCTTTTTTCTTTTCCTTCTTTTTTAAAGAGTGACTACAACTTCCCTCTTCGTATTGACTTCTTGAAAAAGTTGTAATGTGTAGAATTTTCTTGCCTATTCCCTACCCCAGGGCATTTGTTGAGGGCAGGTGTCATTTACAGCCCTGCAGTCCTTGTGACTATTAAGCAACCATTAGCACTTGGTTTAAAGCTGCTGTTATGGGAAACAACCACAAGGCGGCAGCATTATTACGTTCTCAACGCTTGTTACTAGTGCAAAAGAGTCTTCCTGAAAGTAGTGTTCCAAGGTTGTAAATTAGAGTGGAATGTGCTGGGACAAGCCCCCAGAAGTTTATGTCACCTTACTTATGTTTGTTTTTTAAATTTAATTTCTATTTCTTATCGGAGTAAATTTGATTAGAGTGTTGTGGTTTTCTGGCTGTACAGAATCTGCTCAATGATTCATACATATGTCTGGTCATCTTCGGATCCTGTTACCTTGTATGTTATTACAGAAAGTTGAGTAGACCTCCCTTGGTATTTGGTAGGTGTTTTGTCTTTATATATTTTATATGTATTGGTGAGTATATAATTCATATGGTTTATATGTTATATGTTTATATACATTTAACATACATTAGTATATCTATGTTAGCCCCATAGTCCTAATTTATCCATCCTCCCACCTTTCATTTTGGCTAACCATTAGTTTGTTTTATAAGTCTGTGAGTGTCTTTTTCTGTGAAAATATGTTTATTGGTAGCAACCTTAGGCTAACATGTATACAAGATATCATAGGATATTTATCATTCCCTCTTGACTTACTTAAGCTAATATGATTATTTCTAGGCTCATGTGTAGTCCTGAAAACGGCATTGTTCATTTTTTTCCCGAGGCTACTCTTCCATTCGGTATGTGTACCACTTCTTCTGTGTCCATTTATCTGTTGATGGACATTTTGTTTGCTTCCATGTCTTGGCTATTGTAAATACTGCTGCAATACACGATTTTCCATCCCGTGTCTTTTTTTTTTTAAGATTTTTTTTAAAATTAATTAATTAATTTATTTATTTATTTTTGGCTGTGCTGGTTCCTTGTTTCTGTGCGAGGGCTTTCTCCAGTTGCGGCAAGTGGGGGCCACTCCTCATCACGGTGCGCGGGCCTCCCACCATCGCGGCCTCTCCCGCTGCGGAGCACAGGCTCCAGATGTGCAGGCTCAGCAGCTTTGGCTCACGGGCCCAATTGCTCCGCGGCATGCGGGATCCTCCCAGACCAGGGATCGAACCCGTGGCCCCTGCCTTGGCAGGCAGACTCTCAACCACTGCACCACCAGGGAAGCCCCATCCCGTGTCTTTTTGATTCTGACTTTCACAGGTGAAAGGCCCAATAGTGGGACTTCCGGATCATATGGTGACTCAATTTTTACCTTTAAATGCGCTGCCATTCTGTTCCTATTATTGGCCGTTACCAGTTTACATCCCACTTAGACCGAGAGGTTACGCTATTCTCCACAACTTCTTCAACATCTATTGTTTGTAGACTTTTTGCTGATGGTCATTCTGACTGGTGTGAGGTGATACCTTTGTGTAGATTGGATTTGCATGCGTCTCATATTTCCTGATGTTTTGCGTTTATCAGTGTCCTTTTCACTTTTTTTTTAAGATTGAGCGAAACGTACAACTTCTAACTGCCTTCTTGAAAAATTTGCTGCGTTTGGATTTTTTTGGCCATTCCCTTCCCCAGGACATTTTTTGAGGGCATGAGTCATTTACAGCCCTGCAGTCCTTGTGAATATTAGTGACCATTAACAGTAGATTTAAAGCTGCTGTTTGAGGAAACGGCTTTTGGGTGGCAGGATTTCTACGTTGCCAACTCTGCTTGCTAGGGAAACAGAACTTCGCTGCAAGTTGTGGTTTTAGGTTGCAGATTAGAGTGGAATGTGCCAGGACAAACCCCCATAAGTTTAACCTCCGTAATTCTTGTCTGTCTCTTTAAGTTGTAGTTTTTATCAGAGCAAATTTGATTGAAAAAAATTTTTTTTTTGTAGGAGTACAGAATCTTGTTCATTTACACATATACCTATATTTATTGATCTTTGGGTCCTTTTCCATGTAGGTTGTTACAGAGTGTTGAGTAGACCACTCTTGGTATTCCATAGGTCTTTGGGGATTATATATTTTATATGTATTAGTATATGTGTGTTAACCCCAATATCCTAATTTATCCATTCCTCACACGTTTTCTTTGGCTTAACCATAAGTTTGTCTTCTCAATCTGAGATTGCCTTTCTCTATGGAAATATGTTCATTTTTATGAATTTTCAGATAACATAAGGGACATCATAGGGCATTTGTCTTTCTCATTCTGACTTACTTCACGTTGTGTGATTATCTCTAGGCTCCTCTGTGGTGCTGCATATGCCATTCTTTTATTTTTTTCCGTGACGGATATTCCATTCTGTCCATATTACCACTTCTTCTTTGTCCATTCATCTGATTATGGACCTTTTTTGTGTTTCCATGTCTTGGCTATTTCAGTATTGCTGCAGTGCACATTTGCCTGCCTCTGTCTTTCCGATTCTTGTGGTCTTAGGTTATAGGCCCAAAAGGTGCCCTGCCGCATCATATGGTAGCTCAATTTTTACGTTTTAAAGCAGCTCCGTTCAGTTTTCGTTAGTGCTGTTACCACTTTACATTCCACCAGCATCTAGAAATTACAGAGTTCTCTAAAAGCCCTTAGCATTTATAGTTTGTAGACTTTTTGCTGATGGTCATTTGACTGGTGTGAGCTGAAACGTTTTCACGTTGGATTTGCATGTGGCTAATAATTCCTTATACTGAACTTTAGGCATGTCCTCTTTTTTCTTTTCCTTCTTTTTTAAAGAGTGACTACAACTTCCCTCTTCGTATTGACTTCTTGAAAAAGTTGTAATGTGTAGAATTTTCTTGCCTATTCCCTACCCCAGGGCATTTGTTGAGGGCAGGTGTCATTTACAGCCCTGCAGTCCTTGTGACTATTAAGCAACCATTAGCACTTGGTTTAAAGCTGCTGTTATGGGAAACAACCACAAGGCGGCAGCATTATTACGTTCTCAACGCTTGTTACTAGTGCAAAAGAGTCTTCCTGAAAGTAGTGTTCCAAGGTTGTAAATTAGAGTGGAATGTGCTGGGACAAGCCCCCAGAAGTTTATGTCACCTTACTTATGTTTGTTTTTTAAATTTAATTTCTATTTCTTATCGGAGTAAATTTGATTAGAGTGTTGTGGTTTTCTGGCTGTACAGAATCTGCTCAATGATTCATACATATGTCTGGTCATCTTCGGATCCTGTTACCTTGTATGTTATTACAGAAAGTTGAGTAGACCTCCCTTGGTATTTGGTAGGTGTTTTGTCTTTATATATTTTATATGTATTGGTGAGTATATAATTCATATGGTTTATATGTTATATGTTTATATACATTTAACATACATTAGTATATCTATGTTAGCCCCATAGTCCTAATTTATCCATCCTCCCACCTTTCATTTTGGCTAACCATTAGTTTGTTTTATAAGTCTGTGAGTGTCTTTTTCTGTGAAAATATGTTTATTGGTAGCAACCTTAGGCTAACATGTATACAAGATATCATAGGATATTTATCATTCCCTCTTGACTTACTTAAGCTAATATGATTATTTCTAGGCTCATGTGTAGTCCTGAAAACGGCATTGTTCATTTTTTTCCCGAGGCTACTCTTCCATTCGGTATGTGTACCACTTCTTCTGTGTCCATTTATCTGTTGATGGACATTTTGTTTGCTTCCATGTCTTGGCTATTGTAAATACTGCTGCAATACACGATTTTCCATCCCGTGTCTTTTTTTTTTTAAGATTTTTTTAAAAATTAATTAATTAATTTATTTATTTATTTTTGGCTGTGCTGGTTCCTTGTTTCTGTGCGAGGGCTTTCTCCAGTTGCGGCAAGTGGGGGCCACTCCTCATCACGGTGCGCGGGCCTCCCACCATCGCGGCCTCTCCCGCTGCGGAGCACAGGCTCCAGATGCGCAGGCTCAGCAGCTTTGGCTCACGGGCCCAATTGCTCCGCGGCATGCGGGATCCTCCCAGACCAGGGATCGAACCCGTGGCCCCTGCCTTGGCAGGCAGACTCTCAACCACTGCACCACCAGGGAAGCCCCATCCCGTGTCTTTTTGATTCTGACTTTCACAGGTGAAAGGCCCAATAGTGGGACTTCCGGATCATATGGTGACTCAATTTTTACCTTTAAATGCGCTGCCATTCTGTTCCTATTATTGGCCGTTACCAGTTTACATCCCACTTAGACCGAGAGGTTACGCTATTCTCCACAACTTCTTCAACATCTATTGTTTGTAGACTTTTTGCTGATGGTCATTCTGACTGGTGTGAGGTGATACCTTTGTGTAGATTGGATTTGCATGCGTCTCATATTTCCTGATGTTTTGCGTTTATCAGTGTCCTTTTCACTTTTTTTTTAAGATTGAGCGAAACGTACAACTTCTAACTGCCTTCTTGAAAAATTTGCTGCGTTTGGATTTTTTTGGCCATTCCCTTCCCCAGGACATTTTTTGAGGGCATGAGTCATTTACAGCCCTGCAGTCCTTGTGAATATTAGTGACCATTAGCAGTAGATTTAAAGCTGCTGTTTGAGGAAACGGCTTTTGGGTGGCAGGATTTCTACGTTGCCAACTCTGCTTGCTAGGGAAACAGAACTTCGCTGCAAGTTGTGGTTTTAGGTTGCAGATTAGAGTGGAATGTGCCAGGACAAACCCCCATAAGTTTAACCTCCGTAATTCTTGTCTGTCTCTTTAAGTTGTAGTTTTTATCAGAGCAAATTTGATTGAAAAAAAATTTTTTTTTGTAGGAGTACAGAATCTTGTTCATTTACACATATACCTATATTTATTGATCTTTGGGTCCTTTTCCATGTAGGTTGTTACAGAGTGTTGAGTAGACCACTCTTGGTATTCCATAGGTCTTTGGGGATTATATATTTTATATGTATTAGTATATGTGTGTTAACCCCAATATCCTAATTTATCCATTCCTCACACGTTTTCTTTGGCTTAACCATAAGTTTGTCTTCTCAATCTGAGATTGCCTTTCTCTATGGAAATATGTTCATTTTTATGAATTTTCAGATAACATAAGGGACATCATAGGGCATTTGTCTTTTTCATTCTGACTTACTTCACGTTGTGTGATTATCTCTAGGCTCCTCTGTGGTGCTGCATATGCCATTCTTTTATTTTTTTCCGTGACGGATATTCCATTCTGTCCATATTACCACTTCTTCTTTGTCCATTCATCTGATTATGGACCTTTTTTGTGTTTCCATGTCTTGGCTATTTCAGTATTGCTGCAGTGCACATTTGCCTGCCTCTGTCTTTCCGATTCTTGTGGTCTTAGGTTATAGGCCCAAAAGGTGCCCTGCCGCATCATATGGTAGCTCAATTTTTACGTTTTAAAGCAGCTCCGTTCAGTTTTCGTTAGTGCTGTTACCACTTTACATTCCACCAGCATCTAGAAATTACAGAGTTCTCTAAAAGCCCTTAGCATTTATAGTTTGTAGACTTTTTGCTGATGGTCATTTGACTGGTGTGAGCTGAAACGTTTTCACGTTGGATTTGCATGTGGCTAATAATTCCTTATACTGAACTTTAGGCATGTCCTCTTTTTTCTTTTCCTTCTTTTTTAAAGAGTGACTACAACTTCCCTCTTCGTATTGACTTCTTGAAAAAGTTGTAATGTGTAGAATTTTCTTGCCTATTCCCTACCCCAGGGCATTTGTTGAGGGCAGGTGTCATTTACAGCCCTGCAGTCCTTGTGACTATTAAGCAACCATTAGCACTTGGTTTAAAGCTGCTGTTATGGGAAACAACCACAAGGCGGCAGCATTATTACGTTCTCAACGCTTGTTACTAGTGCAAAAGAGTCTTCCTGAAAGTAGTGTTCCAAGGTTGTAAATTAGAGTGGAATGTGCTGGGACAAGCCCCCAGAAGTTTATGTCACCTTACTTATGTTTGTTTTTTAAATTTAATTTCTATTTCTTATCGGAGTAAATTTGATTAGAGTGTTGTGGTTTTCTGGCTGTACAGAATCTGCTCAATGATTCATACATATGTCTGGTCATCTTCGGATCCTGTTACCTTGTATGTTATTACAGAAAGTTGAGTAGACCTCCCTTGGTATTTGGTAGGTGTTTTGTCTTTATATATTTTATATGTATTGGTGAGTATATAATTCATATGGTTTATATGTTATATGTTTATATACATTTAACATACATTAGTATATCTATGTTAGCCCCATAGTCCTAATTTATCCATCCTCCCACCTTTCATTTTGGCTAACCATTAGTTTGTTTTATAAGTCTGTGAGTGTCTTTTTCTGTGAAAATATGTTTATTGGTAGCAACCTTAGGCTAACATGTATACAAGATATCATAGGATATTTATCATTCCCTCTTGACTTACTTAAGCTAATATGATTATTTCTAGGCTCATGTGTAGTCCTGAAAACGGCATTGTTCATTTTTTTCCCGAGGCTACTCTTCCATTCGGTATGTGTACCACTTCTTCTGTGTCCATTTATCTGTTGATGGACATTTTGTTTGCTTCCATGTCTTGGCTATTGTAAATACTGCTGCAATACACGATTTTCCATCCCGTGTCTTTTTTTTTTTAAGATTTTTTTAAAAATTAATTAATTAATTTATTTATTTATTTTTGGCTGTGCTGGTTCCTTGTTTCTGTGCGAGGGCTTTCTCCAGTTGCGGCAAGTGGGGGCCACTCCTCATCACGGTGCGCGGGCCTCCCACCATCGCGGCCTCTCCCGCTGCGGAGCACAGGCTCCAGATGCGCAGGCTCAGCAGCTTTGGCTCACGGGCCCAATTGCTCCGCGGCATGCGGGATCCTCCCAGACCAGGGATCGAACCCGTGGCCCCTGCCTTGGCAGGCAGACTCTCAACCACTGCACCACCAGGGAAGCCCCATCCCGTGTCTTTTTGATTCTGACTTTCACAGGTGAAAGGCCCAATAGTGGGACTTCCGGATCATATGGTGACTCAATTTTTACCTTTAAATGCGCTGCCATTCTGTTCCTATTATTGGCCGTTACCAGTTTACATCCCACTTAGACCGAGAGGTTACGCTATTCTCCACAACTTCTTCAACATCTATTGTTTGTAGACTTTTTGCTGATGGTCATTCTGACTGGTGTGAGGTGATACCTTTGTGTAGATTGGATTTGCATGCGTCTCATATTTCCTGATGTTTTGCGTTTATCAGTGTCCTTTTCACTTTTTTTTTAAGATTGAGCGAAACGTACAACTTCTAACTGCCTTCTTGAAAAATTTGCTGCGTTTGGATTTTTTTGGCCATTCCCTTCCCCAGGACATTTTTTGAGGGCATGAGTCATTTACAGCCCTGCAGTCCTTGTGAATATTAGTGACCATTAGCAGTAGATTTAAAGCTGCTGTTTGAGGAAACGGCTTTTGGGTGGCAGGATTTCTACGTTGCCAACTCTGCTTGCTAGGGAAACAGAACTTCGCTGCAAGTTGTGGTTTTAGGTTGCAGATTAGAGTGGAATGTGCCAGGACAAACCCCCATAAGTTTAACCTCCGTAATTCTTGTCTGTCTCTTTAAGTTGTAGTTTTTATCAGAGCAAATTTGATTGAAAAAAAATTTTTTTTTGTAGGAGTACAGAATCTTGTTCATTTACACATATACCTATATTTATTGATCTTTGGGTCCTTTTCCATGTAGGTTGTTACAGAGTGTTGAGTAGACCACTCTTGGTATTCCATAGGTCTTTGGGGATTATATATTTTATATGTATTAGTATATGTGTGTTAACCCCAATATCCTAATTTATCCATTCCTCACACGTTTTCTTTGGCTTAACCATAAGTTTGTCTTCTCAATCTGAGATTGCCTTTCTCTATGGAAATATGTTCATTTTTATGAATTTTCAGATAACATAAGGGACATCATAGGGCATTTGTCTTTTTCATTCTGACTTACTTCACGTTGTGTGATTATCTCTAGGCTCCTCTGTGGTGCTGCATATGCCATTCTTTTATTTTTTTCCGTGACGGATATTCCATTCTGTCCATATTACCACTTCTTCTTTGTCCATTCATCTGATTATGGACCTTTTTTGTGTTTCCATGTCTTGGCTATTTCAGTATTGCTGCAGTGCACATTTGCCTGCCTCTGTCTTTCCGATTCTTGTGGTCTTAGGTTATAGGCCCAAAAGGTGCCCTGCCGCATCATATGGTAGCTCAATTTTTACGTTTTAAAGCAGCTCCGTTCAGTTTTCGTTAGTGCTGTTACCACTTTACATTCCACCAGCATCTAGAAATTACAGAGTTCTCTAAAAGCCCTTAGCATTTATAGTTTGTAGACTTTTTGCTGATGGTCATTTGACTGGTGTGAGCTGAAACGTTTTCACGTTGGATTTGCATGTGGCTAATAATTCCTTATACTGAACTTTAGGCATGTCCTCTTTTTTCTTTTCCTTCTTTTTTAAAGAGTGACTACAACTTCCCTCTTCGTATTGACTTCTTGAAAAAGTTGTAATGTGTAGAATTTTCTTGCCTATTCCCTACCCCAGGGCATTTGTTGAGGGCAGGTGTCATTTACAGCCCTGCAGTCCTTGTGACTATTAAGCAACCATTAGCACTTGGTTTAAAGCTGCTGTTATGGGAAACAACCACAAGGCGGCAGCATTATTACGTTCTCAACGCTTGTTACTAGTGCAAAAGAGTCTTCCTGAAAGTAGTGTTCCAAGGTTGTAAATTAGAGTGGAATGTGCTGGGACAAGCCCCCAGAAGTTTATGTCACCTTACTTATGTTTGTT
This sequence comes from Balaenoptera borealis, assembly GCF_965194805.1. Classification (NCBI taxonomy): domain Eukaryota; kingdom Metazoa; phylum Chordata; class Mammalia; order Artiodactyla; family Balaenopteridae; genus Balaenoptera; species Balaenoptera borealis. Next base: position 36,111 of record NW_028123231.1, on the reverse strand, counting down.
TTTTAAATTTAATTTCTATTTCTTATCGGAGTAAATTTGATTAGAGTGTTGTGGTTTTCTGGCTGTACAGAATCTGCTCAATGATTCATACATATGTCTGGTCATCTTCGGATCCTGTTACCTTGTATGTTATTACAGAAAGTTGAGTAGACCTCCCTTGGTATTTGGTAGGTGTTTTGTCTTTATATATTTTATATGTATTGGTGAGTATATAATTCATATGGTTTATATGTTATATGTTTATATACATTTAACATACATTAGTATATCTATGTTAGCCCCATAGTCCTAATTTATCCATCCTCCCACCTTTCATTTTGGCTAACCATTAGTTTGTTTTATAAGTCTGTGAGTGTCTTTTTCTGTGAAAATATGTTTATTGGTAGCAACCTTAGGCTAACATGTATACAAGATATCATAGGATATTTATCATTCCCTCTTGACTTACTTAAGCTAATATGATTATTTCTAGGCTCATGTGTAGTCCTGAAAACGGCATTGTTCATTTTTTTCCCGAGGCTACTCTTCCATTCGGTATGTGTACCACTTCTTCTGTGTCCATTTATCTGTTGATGGACATTTTGTTTGCTTCCATGTCTTGGCTATTGTAAATACTGCTGCAATACACGATTTTCCATCCCGTGTCTTTTTTTTTTTAAGATTTTTTTAAAAATTAATTAATTAATTTATTTATTTATTTTTGGCTGTGCTGGTTCCTTGTTTCTGTGCGAGGGCTTTCTCCAGTTGCGGCAAGTGGGGGCCACTCCTCATCACGGTGCGCGGGCCTCCCACCATCGCGGCCTCTCCCGCTGCGGAGCACAGGCTCCAGATGCGCAGGCTCAGCAGCTTTGGCTCACGGGCCCAATTGCTCCGCGGCATGCGGGATCCTCCCAGACCAGGGATCGAACCCGTGGCCCCTGCCTTGGCAGGCAGACTCTCAACCACTGCACCACCAGGGAAGCCCCATCCCGTGTCTTTTTGATTCTGACTTTCACAGGTGAAAGGCCCAATAGTGGGACTTCCGGATCATATGGTGACTCAATTTTTACCTTTAAATGCGCTGCCATTCTGTTCCTATTATTGGCCGTTACCAGTTTACATCCCACTTAGACCGAGAGGTTACGCTATTCTCCACAACTTCTTCAACATCTATTGTTTGTAGACTTTTTGCTGATGGTCATTCTGACTGGTGTGAGGTGATACCTTTGTGTAGATTGGATTTGCATGCGTCTCATATTTCCTGATGTTTTGCGTTTATCAGTGTCCTTTTCACTTTTTTTTTAAGATTGAGCGAAACGTACAACTTCTAACTGCCTTCTTGAAAAATTTGCTGCGTTTGGATTTTTTTGGCCATTCCCTTCCCCAGGACATTTTTTGAGGGCATGAGTCATTTACAGCCCTGCAGTCCTTGTGAATATTAGTGACCATTAGCAGTAGATTTAAAGCTGCTGTTTGAGGAAACGGCTTTTGGGTGGCAGGATTTCTACGTTGCCAACTCTGCTTGCTAGGGAAACAGAACTTCGCTGCAAGTTGTGGTTTTAGGTTGCAGATTAGAGTGGAATGTGCCAGGACAAACCCCCATAAGTTTAACCTCCGTAATTCTTGTCTGTCTCTTTAAGTTGTAGTTTTTATCAGAGCAAATTTGATTGAAAAAAAATTTTTTTTTGTAGGAGTACAGAATCTTGTTCATTTACACATATACCTATATTTATTGATCTTTGGGTCCTTTTCCATGTAGGTTGTTACAGAGTGTTGAGTAGACCACTCTTGGTATTCCATAGGTCTTTGGGGATTATATATTTTATATGTATTAGTATATGTGTGTTAACCCCAATATCCTAATTTATCCATTCCTCACACGTTTTCTTTGGCTTAACCATAAGTTTGTCTTCTCAATCTGAGATTGCCTTTCTCTATGGAAATATGTTCATTTTTATGAATTTTCAGATAACATAAGGGACATCATAGGGCATTTGTCTTTTTCATTCTGACTTACTTCACGTTGTGTGATTATCTCTAGGCTCCTCTGTGGTGCTGCATATGCCATTCTTTTATTTTTTTCCGTGACGGATATTCCATTCTGTCCATATTACCACTTCTTCTTTGTCCATTCATCTGATTATGGACCTTTTTTGTGTTTCCATGTCTTGGCTATTTCAGTATTGCTGCAGTGCACATTTGCCTGCCTCTGTCTTTCCGATTCTTGTGGTCTTAGGTTATAGGCCCAAAAGGTGCCCTGCCGCATCATATGGTAGCTCAATTTTTACGTTTTAAAGCAGCTCCGTTCAGTTTTCGTTAGTGCTGTTACCACTTTACATTCCACCAGCATCTAGAAATTACAGAGTTCTCTAAAAGCCCTTAGCATTTATAGTTTGTAGACTTTTTGCTGATGGTCATTTGACTGGTGTGAGCTGAAACGTTTTCACGTTGGATTTGCATGTGGCTAATAATTCCTTATACTGAACTTTAGGCATGTCCTCTTTTTTCTTTTCCTTCTTTTTTAAAGAGTGACTACAACTTCCCTCTTCGTATTGACTTCTTGAAAAAGTTGTAATGTGTAGAATTTTCTTGCCTATTCCCTACCCCAGGGCATTTGTTGAGGGCAGGTGTCATTTACAGCCCTGCAGTCCTTGTGACTATTAAGCAACCATTAGCACTTGGTTTAAAGCTGCTGTTATGGGAAACAACCACAAGGCGGCAGCATTATTACGTTCTCAACGCTTGTTACTAGTGCAAAAGAGTCTTCCTGAAAGTAGTGTTCCAAGGTTGTAAATTAGAGTGGAATGTGCTGGGACAAGCCCCCAGAAGTTTATGTCACCTTACTTATGTTTGTTTTTTAAATTTAATTTCTATTTCTTATCGGAGTAAATTTGATTAGAGTGTTGTGGTTTTCTGGCTGTACAGAATCTGCTCAATGATTCATACATATGTCTGGTCATCTTCGGATCCTGTTACCTTGTATGTTATTACAGAAAGTTGAGTAGACCTCCCTTGGTATTTGGTAGGTGTTTTGTCTTTATATATTTTATATGTATTGGTGAGTATATAATTCATATGGTTTATATGTTATATGTTTATATACATTTAACATACATTAGTATATCTATGTTAGCCCCATAGTCCTAATTTATCCATCCTCCCACCTTTCATTTTGGCTAACCATTAGTTTGTTTTATAAGTCTGTGAGTGTCTTTTTCTGTGAAAATATGTTTATTGGTAGCAACCTTAGGCTAACATGTATACAAGATATCATAGGATATTTATCATTCCCTCTTGACTTACTTAAGCTAATATGATTATTTCTAGGCTCATGTGTAGTCCTGAAAACGGCATTGTTCATTTTTTTCCCGAGGCTACTCTTCCATTCGGTATGTGTACCACTTCTTCTGTGTCCATTTATCTGTTGATGGACATTTTGTTTGCTTCCATGTCTTGGCTATTGTAAATACTGCTGCAATACACGATTTTCCATCCCGTGTCTTTTTTTTTTAAGATTTTTTTTAAATTAATTAATGAATTTATTTATTTATTTTTGGCTGTGCTGGTTCCTTGTTTCTGTGCGAGGGCTTTCTCCAGTTGCGGCAAGTGGGGGCCACTCCTCATCACGGTGTGCGGGCCTCCCACCATCGCGGCCTCTCCCGCTGCGGAGCACAGGCTCCAGATGCGCAGGCTCAGCAGCTTTGGCTCACGGGCCCAATTGCTCCGCGGCATGCGGGATCCTCCCAGACCAGGGATCGAACCCGTGGCCCCTGCCTTGGCAGGCAGACTCTCAACCACTGCACCACCAGGGAAGCCCCATCCCGTGTCTTTTTGATTCTGACTTTCACAGGTGAAAGGCCCAATAGTGGGACTTCCGGATCATATGGTGACTCAATTTTTACCTTTAAATGCGCTGCCATTCTGTTCCTATTATTGGCCGTTACCAGTTTACATCCCACTTAGACCGAGAGGTTACGCTAATCTCCACAACTTCTTCAACATCTCTTGTTTGTAGACTTTTTGCTGATGGTCATTCTGACTGGTGTGAGGTGATACCTTTGTGTAGATTGGATTTGCATGCGTCTCATATTTCCTGATGTTTTGCGTTTATCAGTGTCCTTTTCACTTTTTTTTTAAGATTGAGCGAAACGTACAACTTCTAACTGCCTTCTTGAAAAATTTGCTGCGTTTGGATTTTTTTGGCCATTCCCTTCCCCAGGACATTTTTTGAGGGCATGAGTCATTTACAGCCCTGCAGTCCTTGTGAATATTAGTGACCATTAGCAGTAGATTTAAAGCTGCTGTTTGAGGAAACGGCTTTTGGGTGGCAGGATTTCTACGTTGCCAACTCTGCTTGCTAGGGAAACAGAACTTCGCTGCAAGTTGTGGTTTTAGGTTGCAGATTAGAGTGGAATGTGCCAGGACAAACCCCCATAAGTTTAACCTCCGTAATTCTTGTCTGTCTCTTTAAGTTGTAGTTTTTATCAGAGCAAATTTGATTGAAAAAAAATTTTTTTTTGTAGGAGTACAGAATCTTGTTCATTTACACATATACCTATATTTATTGATCTTTGGGTCCTTTTCCATGTAGGTTGTTACAGAGTGTTGAGTAGACCACTCTTGGTATTCCATAGGTCTTTGGGGATTATATATTTTATATGTATTAGTATATGTGTGTTAACCCCAATATCCTAATTTATCCATTCCTCACACGTTTTCTTTGGCTTAACCATAAGTTTGTCTTCTCAATCTGAGATTGCCTTTCTCTATGGAAATATGTTCATTTTTATGAATTTTCAGATAACATAAGGGACATCATAGGGCATTTGTCTTTCTCATTCTGACTTACTTCACGTTGTGTGATTATCTCTAGGCTCCTCTGTGGTGCTGCATATGCCATTCTTTTATTTTTTTCCGTGACGGATATTCCATTCTGTCCATATTACCACTTCTTCTTTGTCCATTCATCTGATTATGGACCTTTTTTGTGTTTCCATGTCTTGGCTATTTCAGTATTGCTGCAGTGCACATTTGCCTGCCTCTGTCTTTCCGATTCTTGTGGTCTTAGGTTATAGGCCCAAAAGGTGCCCTGCCGCATCATATGGTAGCTCAATTTTTACGTTTTAAAGCAGCTCCGTTCAGTTTTCGTTAGTGCTGTTACCACTTTACATTCCACCAGCATCTAGAAATTACAGAGTTCTCTAAAAGCCCTTAGCATTTATAGTTTGTAGACTTTTTGCTGATGGTCATTTGACTGGTGTGAGCTGAAACGTTTTCACGTTGGATTTGCATGTGGCTAATAATTCCTTATACTGAACTTTAGGCATGTCCTCTTTTTTCTTTTCCTTCTTTTTTAAAGAGTGACTACAACTTCCCTCTTCGTATTGACTTCTTGAAAAAGTTGTAATGTGTAGAATTTTCTTGCCTATTCCCTACCCCAGGGCATTTGTTGAGGGCAGGTGTCATTTACAGCCCTGCAGTCCTTGTGACTATTAAGCAACCATTAGCACTTGGTTTAAAGCTGCTGTTATGGGAAACAACCACAAGGCGGCAGCATTATTACGTTCTCAACGCTTGTTACTAGTGCAAAAGAGTCTTCCTGAAAGTAGTGTTCCAAGGTTGTAAATTAGAGTGGAATGTGCTGGGACAAGCCCCCAGAAGTTTATGTCACCTTACTTATGTTTGTTTTTTAAATTTAATTTCTATTTCTTATCGGAGTAAATTTGATTAGAGTGTTGTGGTTTTCTGGCTGTACAGAATCTGCTCAATGATTCATACATATGTCTGGTCATCTTCGGATCCTGTTACCTTGTATGTTATTACAGAAAGTTGAGTAGACCTCCCTTGGTATTTGGTAGGTGTTTTGTCTTTATATATTTTATATGTATTGGTGAGTATATAATTCATATGGTTTATATGTTATATGTTTATATACATTTAACATACATTAGTATATCTATGTTAGCCCCATAGTCCTAATTTATCCATCCTCCCACCTTTCATTTTGGCTAACCATTAGTTTGTTTTATAAGTCTGTGAGTGTCTTTTTCTGTGAAAATATGTTTATTGGTAGCAACCTTAGGCTAACATGTATACAAGATATCATAGGATATTTATCATTCCCTCTTGACTTACTTAAGCTAATATGATTATTTCTAGGCTCATGTGTAGTCCTGAAAACGGCATTGTTCATTTTTTTCCCGAGGCTACTCTTCCATTCGGTATGTGTACCACTTCTTCTGTGTCCATTTATCTGTTGATGGACATTTTGTTTGCTTCCATGTCTTGGCTATTGTAAATACTGCTGCAATACACGATTTTCCATCCCGTGTCTTTTTTTTTTTAAGATTTTTTTTAAAATTAATTAATTAATTTATTTATTTATTTTTGGCTGTGCTGGTTCCTTGTTTCTGTGCGAGGGCTTTCTCCAGTTGCGGCAAGTGGGGGCCACTCCTCATCACGGTGCGCGGGCCTCCCACCATCGCGGCCTCTCCCGCTGCGGAGCACAGGCTCCAGATGCGCAGGCTCAGCAGCTTTGGCTCACGGGCCCAATTGCTCCGCGGCATGCGGGATCCTCCCAGACCAGGGATCGAACCCGTGGCCCCTGCCTTGGCAGGCAGACTCTCAACCACTGCACCACCAGGGAAGCCCCATCCCGTGTCTTTTTGATTCTGACTTTCACAGGTGAAAGGCCCAATAGTGGGACTTCCGGATCATATGGTGACTCAATTTTTACCTTTAAATGCGCTGCCATTCTGTTCCTATTATTGGCCGTTACCAGTTTACATCCCACTTAGACCGAGAGGTTACGCTATTCTCCACAACTTCTTCAACATCTATTGTTTGTAGACTTTTTGCTGATGGTCATTCTGACTGGTGTGAGGTGATACCTTTGTGTAGATTGGATTTGCATGCGTCTCATATTTCCTGATGTTTTGCGTTTATCAGTGTCTTTTTCACTTTTTTTTTAAGATTGAGCGAAACGTACAACTTCTAACTGCCTTCTTGAAAAATTTGCTGCGTTTGGATTTTTTTGGCCATTCCCTTCCCCAGGACATTTTTTGAGGGCATGAGTCATTTACAGCCCTGCAGTCCTTGTGAATATTAGTGACCATTAGCAGTAGATTTAAAGCTGCTGTTTGAGGAAACGGCTTTTGGGTGGCAGGATTTCTACGTTGCCAACTCTGCTTGCTAGGGAAACAGAACTTCGCTGCAAGTTGTGGTTTTAGGTTGCAGATTAGAGTGGAATGTGCCAGGACAAACCCCCATAAGTTTAACCTCCGTAATTCTTGTCTGTCTCTTTAAGTTGTAGTTTTTATCAGAGCAAATTTGATTGAAAAAAAATTTTTTTTTGTAGGAGTACAGAATCTTGTTCATTTACACATATACCTATATTTATTGATCTTTGGGTCCTTTTCCATGTAGGTTGTTACAGAGTGTTGAGTAGACCACTCTTGGTATTCCATAGGTCTTTGGGGATTATATATTTTATATGTATTAGTATATGTGTGTTAACCCCAATATCCTAATTTATCCATTCCTCACACGTTTTCTTTGGCTTAACCATAAGTTTGTCTTCTCAATCTGAGATTGCCTTTCTCTATGGAAATATGTTCATTTTTATGAATTTTCAGATAACATAAGGGACATCATAGGGCATTTGTCTTTCTCATTCTGACTTACTTCACGTTGTGTGATTATCTCTAGGCTCCTCTGTGGTGCTGCATATGCCATTCTTTTATTTTTTTCCGTGACGGATATTCCATTCTGTCCATATTACCACTTCTTCTTTGTCCATTCATCTGATTATGGACCTTTTTTGTGTTTCCATGTCTTGGCTATTTCAGTATTGCTGCAGTGCACATTTGCCTGCCTCTGTCTTTCCGATTCTTGTGGTCTTAGGTTATAGGCCCAAAAGGTGCCCTGCCGCATCATATGGTAGCTCAATTTTTACGTTTTAAAGCAGCTCCGTTCAGTTTTCGTTAGTGCTGTTACCACTTTACATTCCACCAGCATCTAGAAATTACAGAGTTCTCTAAAAGCCCTTAGCATTTATAGTTTGTAGACTTTTTGCTGATGGTCATTTGACTGGTGTGAGCTGAAACGTTTTCACGTTGGATTTGCATGTGGCTAATAATTCCTTATACTGAACTTTAGGCATGTCCTCTTTTTTCTTTTCCTTCTTTTTTAAAGAGTGACTACAACTTCCCTCTTCGTATTGACTTCTTGAAAAAGTTGTAATGTGTAGAATTTTCTTGCCTATTCCCTACCCCAGGGCATTTGTTGAGGGCAGGTGTCATTTACAGCCCTGCAGTCCTTGTGACTATTAAGCAACCATTAGCACTTGGTTTAAAGCTGCTGTTATGGGAAACAACCACAAGGCGGCAGCATTATTACGTTCTCAACGCTTGTTACTAGTGCAAAAGAGTCTTCCTGAAAGTAGTGTTCCAAGGTTGTAAATTAGAGTGGAATGTGCTGGGACAAGCCCCCAGAAGTTTATGTCACCTTACTTATGTTTGTTTTTTAAATTTAATTTCTATTTCTTATCGGAGTAAATTTGATTAGAGTGTTGTGGTTTTCTGGCTGTACAGAATCTGCTCAATGATTCATACATATGTCTGGTCATCTTCGGATCCTGTTACCTTGTATGTTATTACAGAAAGTTGAGTAGACCTCCCTTGGTATTTGGTAGGTGTTTTGTCTTTATATATTTTATATGTATTGGTGAGTATATAATTCATATGGTTTATATGTTATATGTTTATATACATTTAACATACATTAGTATATCTATGTTAGCCCCATAGTCCTAATTTATCCATCCTCCCACCTTTCATTTTGGCTAACCATTAGTTTGTTTTATAAGTCTGTGAGTGTCTTTTTCTGTGAAAATATGTTTATTGGTAGCAACCTTAGGCTAACATGTATACAAGATATCATAGGATATTTATCATTCCCTCTTGACTTACTTAAGCTAATATGATTATTTCTAGGCTCATGTGTAGTCCTGAAAACGGCATTGTTCATTTTTTTCCCGAGGCTACTCTTCCATTCGGTATGTGTACCACTTCTTCTGTGTCCATTTATCTGTTGATGGACATTTTGTTTGCTTCCATGTCTTGGCTATTGTAAATACTGCTGCAATACACGATTTTCCATCCCGTGTCTTTTTTTTTTTAAGATTTTTTTTTAAATTAATTAATTTATTTATTTATTTATTTTTGGCTGTGCTGGTTCCTTGTTTCTGTGCGAGGGCTTTCTCCAGTTGCGGCAAGTGGGGGCCACTCCTCATCACGGTGCGCGGGCCTCCCACCATCGCGGCCTCTCCCGCTGCGGAGCACAGGCTCCAGATGCGCAGGCTCAGCAGCTTTGGCTCACGGGCCCAATTGCTCCGCGGCATGCGGGATCCTCCCAGACCAGGGATCGAACCCGTGGCCCCTGCCTTGGCAGGCAGACTCTCAACCACTGCACCACCAGGGAAGCCCCATCCCGTGTCTTTTTGATTCTGACTTTCACAGGTGAAAGGCCCAATAGTGGGACTTCCGGATCATATGGTGACTCAATTTTTACCTTTAAATGCGCTGCCATTCTGTTCCTATTATTGGCCGTTACCAGTTTACATCCCACTTAGACCGAGAGGTTACGCTATTCTCCACAACTTCTTCAACATCTATTGTTTGTAGACTTTTTGCTGATGGTCATTCTGACTGGTGTGAGGTGATACCTTTGTGTAGATTGGATTTGCATGCGTCTCATATTTCCTGATGTTTTGCGTTTATCAGTGTCCTTTTCACTTTTTTTTTAAGATTGAGCGAAACGTACAACTTCTAACTGCCTTCTTGAAAAATTTGCTGCGTTTGGATTTTTTTGGCCATTCCCTTCCCCAGGACATTTTTTGAGGGCATGAGTCATTTACAGCCCTGCAGTCCTTGTGAATATTAGTGACCATTAGCAGTAGATTTAAAGCTGCTGTTTGAGGAAACGGCTTTTGGGTGGCAGGATTTCTACGTTGCCAACTCTGCTTGCTAGGGAAACAGAACTTCGCTGCAAGTTGTGGTTTTAGGTTGCAGATTAGAGTGGAATGTGCCAGGACAAACCCCCATAAGTTTAACCTCCGTAATTCTTGTCTGTCTCTTTAAGTTGTAGTTTTTATCAGAGCAAATTTGATTGAAAAAAATTTTTTTTTTGTAGGAGTACAGAATCTTGTTCATTTACACATATACCTATATTTATTGATCTTTGGGTCCTTTTCCATGTAGGTTGTTACAGAGTGTTGAGTAGACCACTCTTGGTATTCCATAGGTCTTTGGGGATTATATATTTTATATGTATTAGTATATGTGTGTTAACCCCAATATCCTAATTTATCCATTCCTCACACGTTTTCTTTGGCTTAACCATAAGTTTGTCTTCTCAATCTGAGATTGCCTTTCTCTATGGAAATATGTTCATTTTTATGAATTTTCAGATAACATAAGGGACATCATAGGGCATTTGTCTTTCTCATTCTGACTTACTTCACGTTGTGTGATTATCTCTAGGCTCCTCTGTGGTGCTGCATATGCCATTCTTTTATTTTTTTCCGTGACGGATATTCCATTCTGTCCATATTACCACTTCTTCTTTGTCCATTCATCTGATTATGGACCTTTTTTGTGTTTCCATGTCTTGGCTATTTCAGTATTGCTGCAGTGCACATTTGCCTGCCTCTGTCTTTCCGATTCTTGTGGTCTTAGGTTATAGGCCCAAAAGGTGCCCTGCCGCATCATATGGTAGCTCAATTTTTACGTTTTAAAGCAGCTCCGTTCAGTTTTCGTTAGTGCTGTTACCACTTTACATTCCACCAGCATCTAGAAATTACAGAGTTCTCTAAAAGCCCTTAGCATTTATAGTTTGTAGACTTTTTGCTGATGGTCATTTGACTGGTGTGAGCTGAAACGTTTTCACGTTGGATTTGCATGTGGCTAATAATTCCTTATACTGAACTTTAGGCATGTCCTCTTTTTTCTTTTCCTTCTTTTTTAAAGAGTGACTACAACTTCCCTCTTCGTATTGACTTCTTGAAAAAGTTGTAATGTGTAGAATTTTCTTGCCTATTCCCTACCCCAGGGCATTTGTTGAGGGCAGGTGTCATTTACAGCCCTGCAGTCCTTGTGACTATTAAGCAACCATTAGCACTTGGTTTAAAGCTGCTGTTATGGGAAACAACCACAAGGCGGCAGCATTATTACGTTCTCAACGCTTGTTACTAGTGCAAAAGAGTCTTCCTGAAAGTAGTGTTCCAAGGTTGTAAATTAGAGTGGAATGTGCTGGGACAAGCCCCCAGAAGTTTATGTCACCTTACTTATGTTTGTTTTTTAAATTTAATTTCTATTTCTTATCGGAGTAAATTTGATTAGAGTGTTGTGGTTTTCTGGCTGTACAGAATCTGCTCAATGATTCATACATATGTCTGGTCATCTTCGGATCCTGTTACCTTGTATGTTATTACAGAAAGTTGAGTAGACCTCCCTTGGTATTTGGTAGGTGTTTTGTCTTTATATATTTTATATGTATTGGTGAGTATATAATTCATATGGTTTATATGTTATATGTTTATATACATTTAACATACATTAGTATATCTATGTTAGCCCCATAGTCCTAATTTATCCATCCTCCCACCTTTCATTTTGGCTAACCATTAGTTTGTTTTATAAGTCTGTGAGTGTCTTTTTCTGTGAAAATATGTTTATTGGTAGCAACCTTAGGCTAACATGTATACAAGATATCATAGGATATTTATCATTCCCTCTTGACTTACTTAAGCTAATATGATTATTTCTAGGCTCATGTGTAGTCCTGAAAACGGCATTGTTCATTTTTTTCCCGAGGCTACTCTTCCATTCGGTATGTGTACCACTTCTTCTGTGTCCATTTATCTGTTGATGGACATTTTGTTTGCTTCCATGTCTTGGCTATTGTAAATACTGCTGCAATACACGATTTTCCATCCCGTGTCTTTTTTTTTTTAAGATTTTTTTTAAAATTAATTAATGAATTTATTTATTTATTTTTGGCTGTGCTGGTTCCTTGTTTCTGTGCGAGGGCTTTCTCCAGTTGCGGCAAGTGGGGGCCACTCCTCATCACGGTGCGCGGGCCTCCCACCATCGCGGCCTCTCCCGCTGCGGAGCACAGGCTCCAGATGCGCAGGCTCAGCAGCTTTGGCTCACGGGCCCAATTGCTCCGCGGCATGCGGGATCCTCCCAGACCAGGGATCGAACCCGTGGCCCCTGCCTTGGCAGGCAGACTCTCAACCACTGCACCACCAGGGAAGCCCCATCCCGTGTCTTTTTGATTCTGACTTTCACAGGTGAAAGGCCCAATAGTGGGACTTCCGGATCATATGGTGACTCAATTTTTACCTTTAAATGCGCTGCCATTCTGTTCCTATTATTGGCCGTTACCAGTTTACATCCCACTTAGACCGAGAGGTTACGCTATTCTCCACAACTTCTTCAACATCTATTGTTTGTAGACTTTTTGCTGATGGTCATTCTGACTGGTGTGAGGTGATACCTTTGTGTAGATTGGATTTGCATGCGTCTCATATTTCCTGATGTTTTGCGTTTATCAGTGTCCTTTTCACTTTTTTTTTAAGATTGAGCGAAACGTACAACTTCTAACTGCCTTCTTGAAAAATTTGCTGCGTTTGGATTTTTTTGGCCATTCCCTTCCCCAGGACATTTTTTGAGGGCATGAGTCATTTACAGCCCTGCAGTCCTTGTGAATATTAGTGACCATTAGCAGTAGATTTAAAGCTGCTGTTTGAGGAAACGGCTTTTGGGTGGCAGGATTTCTACGTTGCCAACTCTGCTTGCTAGGGAAACAGAACTTCGCTGCAAGTTGTGGTTTTAGGTTGCAGATTAGAGTGGAATGTGCCAGGACAAACCCCCATAAGTTTAACCTCCGTAATTCTTGTCTGTCTCTTTAAGTTGTAGTTTTTATCAGAGCAAATTTGATTGAAAAAAATTTTTTTTTTGTAGGAGTACAGAATCTTGTTCATTTACACATATACCTATATTTATTGATCTTTGGGTCCTTTTCCATGTAGGTTGTTACAGAGTGTTGAGTAGACCACTCTTGGTATTCCATAGGTCTTTGGGGATTATATATTTTATATGTATTAGTATATGTGTGTTAACCCCAATATCCTAATTTATCCATTCCTCACACGTTTTCTTTGGCTTAACCATAAGTTTGTCTTCTCAATCTGAGATTGCCTTTCTCTATGGAAATATGTTCATTTTTATGAATTTTCAGATAACATAAGGGACATCATAGGGCATTTGTCTTTCTCATTCTGACTTACTTCACGTTGTGTGATTATCTCTAGGCTCCTCTGTGGTGCTGCATATGCCATTCTTTTATTTTTTTCCGTGACGGATATTCCATTCTGTCCATATTACCACTTCTTCTTTGTCCATTCATCTGATTATGGACCTTTTTTGTGTTTCCATGTCTTGGCTATTTCAGTATTGCTGCAGTGCACATTTGCCTGCCTCTGTCTTTCCGATTCTTGTGGTCTTAGGTTATAGGCCCAAAAGGTGCCCTGCCGCATCATATGGTAGCTCAATTTTTACGTTTTAAAGCAGCTCTGTTCAGTTTTCGTTAGTGCTGTTACCACTTTACATTCCACCAGCATCTAGAAATTACAGAGTTCTCTAAAAGCCCTTAGCATTTATAGTTTGTAGACTTTTTGCTGATGGTCATTTGACTGGTGTGAGCTGAAACGTTTTCACGTTGGATTTGCATGTGGCTAATAATTCCTTATACTGAACTTTAGGCATGTCCTCTTTTTTCTTTTCCTTCTTTTTTAAAGAGTGACTACAACTTCCCTCTTCGTATTGACTTCTTGAAAAAGTTGTAATGTGTAGAATTTTCTTGCCTATTCCCTACCCCAGGGCATTTGTTGAGGGCAGGTGTCATTTACAGCCCTGCAGTCCTTGTGACTATTAAGCAACCATTAGCACTTGGTTTAAAGCTGCTGTTATGGGAAACAACCACAAGGCGGCAGCATTATTACGTTCTCAACGCTTGTTACTAGTGCAAAAGAGTCTTCCTGAAAGTAGTGTTCCAAGGTTGTAAATTAGAGTGGAATGTGCTGGGACAAGCCCCCAGAAGTTTATGTCACCTTACTTATGTTTGTTTTTTAAATTTAATTTCTATTTCTTATCGGAGTAAATTTGATTAGAGTGTTGTGGTTTTCTGGCTGTACAGAATCTGCTCAATGATTCATACATATGTCTGGTCATCTTCGGATCCTGTTACCTTGTATGTTATTACAGAAAGTTGAGTAGACCTCCCTTGGTATTTGGTAGGTGTTTTGTCTTTATATATTTTATATGTATTAGTGAGTATATAATTCATATGGTTTATATGTTATATGTTTATATACATTTAACATACATTAGTATATCTATGTTAGCCCCATAGTCCTAATTTATCCATCCTCCCACCTTTCATTTTGGCTAACCATTAGTTTGTTTTATAAGTCTGTGAGTGTCTTTTTCTGTGAAAATATGTTTATTGGTAGCAACCTTAGGCTAACATGTATACAAGATATCATAGGATATTTATCATTCCCTCTTGACTTACTTAAGCTAATATGATTATTTCTAGGCTCATGTGTAGTCCTGAAAACGGCATTGTTCATTTTTTTCCCGAGGCTACTCTTCCATTCGGTATGTGTACCACTTCTTCTGTGTCCATTTATCTGTTGATGGACATTTTGTTTGCTTCCATGTCTTGGCTATTGTAAATACTGCTGCAATACACGATTTTCCATCCCGTGTCTTTTTTTTTTTAAGATTTTTTTTTAAATTAATTAATTTATTTATTTATTTATTTTTGGCTGTGCTGGTTCCTTGTTTCTGTGCGAGGGCTTTCTCCAGTTGCGGCAAGTGGGGGCCACTCCTCATCACGGTGCGCGGGCCTCCCACCATCGCGGCCTCTCCCGCTGCGGAGCACAGGCTCCAGATGCGCAGGCTCAGCAGCTTTGGCTCACGGGCCCAATTGCTCCGCGGCATGCGGGATCCTCCCAGACCAGGGATCGAACCCGTGGCCCCTGCCTTGGCAGGCAGACTCTCAACCACTGCACCACCAGGGAAGCCCCATCCCGTGTCTTTTTGATTCTGACTTTCACAGGTGAAAGGCCCAATAGTGGGACTTCCGGATCATATGGTGACTCAATTTTTACCTTTAAATGCGCTGCCATTCTGTTCCTATTATTGGCCGTTACCAGTTTACATCCCACTTAGACCGAGAGGTTACGCTATTCTCCACAACTTCTTCAACATCTATTGTTTGTAGACTTTTTGCTGATGGTCATTCTGACTGGTGTGAGGTGATACCTTTGTGTAGATTGGATTTGCATGCGTCTCATATTTCCTGATGTTTTGCGTTTATCAGTGTCCTTTTCACTTTTTTTTTAAGATTGAGCGAAACGTACAACTTCTAACTGCCTTCTTGAAAAATTTGCTGCGTTTGGATTTTTTTGGCCATTCCCTTCCCCAGGACATTTTTTGAGGGCATGAGTCATTTACAGCCCTGCAGTCCTTGTGAATATTAGTGACCATTAGCAGTAGATTTAAAGCTGCTGTTTGAGGAAACGGCTTTTGGGTGGCAGGATTTCTACGTTGCCAACTCTGCTTGCTAGGGAAACAGAACTTCGCTGCAAGTTGTGGTTTTAGGTTGCAGATTAGAGTGGAATGTGCCAGGACAAACCCCCATAAGTTTAACCTCCGTAATTCTTGTCTGTCTCTTTAAGTTGTAGTTTTTATCAGAGCAAATTTGATTGAAAAAAATTTTTTTTTTGTAGGAGTACAGAATCTTGTTCATTTACACATATACCTATATTTATTGATCTTTGGGTCCTTTTCCATGTAGGTTGTTACAGAGTGTTGAGTAGACCACTCTTGGTATTCCATAGGTCTTTGGGGATTATATATTTTATATGTATTAGTATATGTGTGTTAACCCCAATATCCTAATTTATCCATTCCTCACACGTTTTCTTTGGCTTAACCATAAGTTTGTCTTCTCAATCTGAGATTGCCTTTCTCTATGGAAATATGTTCATTTTTATGAATTTTCAGATAACATAAGGGACATCATAGGGCATTTGTCTTTCTCATTCTGACTTACTTCACGTTGTGTGATTATCTCTAGGCTCCTCTGTGGTGCTGCATATGCCATTCTTTTATTTTTTTCCGTGACGGATATTCCATTCTGTCCATATTACCACTTCTTCTTTGTCCATTCATCTGATTATGGACCTTTTTTGTGTTTCCATGTCTTGGCTATTTCAGTATTGCTGCAGTGCACATTTGCCTGCCTCTGTCTTTCCGATTCTTGTGGTCTTAGGTTATAGGCCCAAAAGGTGCCCTGCCGCATCATATGGTAGCTCAATTTTTACGTTTTAAAGCAGCTCCGTTCAGTTTTCGTTAGTGCTGTTACCACTTTACATTCCACCAGCATCTAGAAATTACAGAGTTCTCTAAAAGCCCTTAGCATTTATAGTTTGTAGACTTTTTGCTGATGGTCATTTGACTGGTGTGAGCTGAAACGTTTTCACGTTGGATTTGCATGTGGCTAATAATTCCTTATACTGAACTTTAGGCATGTCCTCTTTTTTCTTTTCCTTCTTTTTTAAAGAGTGACTACAACTTCCCTCTTCGTATTGACTTCTTGAAAAAGTTGTAATGTGTAGAATTTTCTTGCCTATTCCCTACCCCAGGGCATTTGTTGAGGGCAGGTGTCATTTACAGCCCTGCAGTCCTTGTGACTATTAAGCAACCATTAGCACTTGGTTTAAAGCTGCTGTTATGGGAAACAACCACAAGGCGGCAGCATTATTACGTTCTCAACGCTTGTTACTAGTGCAAAAGAGTCTTCCTGAAAGTAGTGTTCCAAGGTTGTAAATTAGAGTGGAATGTGCTGGGACAAGCCCCCAGAAGTTTATGTCACCTTACTTATGTTTGTTTTTTAAATTTAATTTCTATTTCTTATCGGAGTAAATTTGATTAGAGTGTTGTGGTTTTCTGGCTGTACAGAATCTGCTCAATGATTCATACATATGTCTGGTCATCTTCGGATCCTGTTACCTTGTATGTTATTACAGAAAGTTGAGTAGACCTCCCTTGGTATTTGGTAGGTGTTTTGTCTTTATATATTTTATATGTATTGGTGAGTATATAATTCATATGGTTTATATGTTATATGTTTATATACATTTAACATACATTAGTATATCTATGTTAGCCCCATAGTCCTAATTTATCCATCCTCCCACCTTTCATTTTGGCTAACCATTAGTTTGTTTTATAAGTCTGTGAGTGTCTTTTTCTGTGAAAATATGTTTATTGGTAGCAACCTTAGGCTAACATGTATACAAGATATCATAGGATATTTATCATTCCCTCTTGACTTACTTAAGCTAATATGATTATTTCTAGGCTCATGTGTAGTCCTGAAAACGGCATTGTTCATTTTTTTCCCGAGGCTACTCTTCCATTCGGTATGTGTACCACTTCTTCTGTGTCCATTTATCTGTTGATGGACATTTTGTTTGCTTCCATGTCTTGGCTATTGTAAATACTGCTGCAATACACGATTTTCCATCCCGTGTCTTTTTTTTTTTAAGATTTTTTTTTAAATTAATTAATTTATTTATTTATTTATTTTTGGCTGTGCTGGTTCCTTGTTTCTGTGCGAGGGCTTTCTCCAGTTGCGGCAAGTGGGGGCCACTCCTCATCACGGTGCGCGGGCCTCCCACCATCGCGGCCTCTCCCGCTGCGGAGCACAGGCTCCAGATGCGCAGGCTCAGCAGCTTTGGCTCACGGGCCCAATTGCTCCGCGGCATGCGGGATCCTCCCAGACCAGGGATCGAACCCGTGGCCCCTGCCTTGGCAGGCAGACTCTCAACCACTGCACCACCAGGGAAGCCCCATCCCGTGTCTTTTTGATTCTGACTTTCACAGGTGAAAGGCCCAATAGTGGGACTTCCGGATCATATGGTGACTCAATTTTTACCTTTAAATGCGCTGCCATTCTGTTCCTATTATTGGCCGTTACCAGTTTACATCCCACTTAGACCGAGAGGTTACGCTATTCTCCACAACTTCTTCAACATCTATTGTTTGTAGACTTTTTGCTGATGGTCATTCTGACTGGTGTGAGGTGATACCTTTGTGTAGATTGGATTTGCATGCGTCTCATATTTCCTGATGTTTTGCGTTTATCAGTGTCCTTTTCACTTTTTTTTTAAGATTGAGCGAAACGTACAACTTCTAACTGCCTTCTTGAAAAATTTGCTGCGTTTGGATTTTTTTGGCCATTCCCTTCCCCAGGACATTTTTTGAGGGCATGAGTCATTTACAGCCCTGCAGTCCTTGTGAATATTAGTGACCATTAGCAGTAGATTTAAAGCTGCTGTTTGAGGAAACGGCTTTTGGGTGGCAGGATTTCTACGTTGCCAACTCTGCTTGCTAGGGAAACAGAACTTCGCTGCAAGTTGTGGTTTTAGGTTGCAGATTAGAGTGGAATGTGCCAGGACAAACCCCCATAAGTTTAACCTCCGTAATTCTTGTCTGTCTCTTTAAGTTGTAGTTTTTATCAGAGCAAATTTGATTGAAAAAAATTTTTTTTTTGTAGGAGTACAGAATCTTGTTCATTTACACATATACCTATATTTATTGATCTTTGGGTCCTTTTCCATGTAGGTTGTTACAGAGTGTTGAGTAGACCACTCTTGGTATTCCATAGGTCTTTGGGGATTATATATTTTATATGTATTAGTATATGTGTGTTAACCCCAATATCCTAATTTATCCATTCCTCACACGTTTTCTTTGGCTTAACCATAAGTTTGTCTTCTCAATCTGAGATTGCCTTTCTCTATGGAAATATGTTCATTTTTATGAATTTTCAGATAACATAAGGGACATCATAGGGCATTTGTCTTTCTCATTCTGACTTACTTCACGTTGTGTGATTATCTCTAGGCTCCTCTGTGGTGCTGCATATGCCATTCTTTTATTTTTTTCCGTGACGGATATTCCATTCTGTCCATATTACCACTTCTTCTTTGTCCATTCATCTGATTATGGACCTTTTTTGTGTTTCCATGTCTTGGCTATTTCAGTATTGCTGCAGTGCACATTTGCCTGCCTCTGTCTTTCCGATTCTTGTGGTCTTAGGTTATAGGCCCAAAAGGTGCCCTGCCGCATCATATGGTAGCTCAATTTTTACGTTTTAAAGCAGCTCCGTTCAGTTTTCGTTAGTGCTGTTACCACTTTACATTCCACCAGCATCTAGAAATTACAGAGTTCTCTAAAAGCCCTTAGCATTTATAGTTTGTAGACTTTTTGCTGATGGTCATTTGACTGGTGTGAGCTGAAACGTTTTCACGTTGGATTTGCATGTGGCTAATAATTCCTTATACTGAACTTTAGGCATGTCCTCTTTTTTCTTTTCCTTCTTTTTTAAAGAGTGACTACAACTTCCCTCTTCGTATTGACTTCTTGAAAAAGTTGTAATGTGTAGAATTTTCTTGCCTATTCCCTACCCCAGGGCATTTGTTGAGGGCAGGTGTCATTTACAGCCCTGCAGTCCTTGTGACTATTAAGCAACCATTAGCACTTGGTTTAAAGCTGCTGTTATGGGAAACAACCACAAGGCGGCAGCATTATTACGTTCTCAACGCTTGTTACTAGTGCAAAAGAGTCTTCCTGAAAGTAGTGTTCCAAGGTTGTAAATTAGAGTGGAATGTGCTGGGACAAGCCCCCAGAAGTTTATGTCACCTTACTTATGTTTGTTTTTTAAATTTAATTTCTATTTCTTATCGGAGTAAATTTGATTAGAGTGTTGTGGTTTTCTGGCTGTACAGAATCTGCTCAATGATTCATACATATGTCTGGTCATCTTCGGATCCTGTTACCTTGTATGTTATTACAGAAAGTTGAGTAGACCTCCCTTGGTATTTGGTAGGTGTTTTGTCTTTATATATTTTATATGTATTGGTGAGTATATAATTCATATGGTTTATATGTTATATGTTTATATACATTTAACATACATTAGTATATCTATGTTAGCCCCATAGTCCTAATTTATCCATCCTCCCACCTTTCATTTTGGCTAACCATTAGTTTGTTTTATAAGTCTGTGAGTGTCTTTTTCTGTGAAAATATGTTTATTGGTAGCAACCTTAGGCTAACATGTATACAAGATATCATAGGATATTTATCATTCCCTCTTGACTTACTTAAGCTAATATGATTATTTCTAGGCTCATGTGTAGTCCTGAAAACGGCATTGTTCATTTTTTTCCCGAGGCTACTCTTCCATTCGGTATGTGTACCACTTCTTCTGTGTCCATTTATCTGTTGATGGACATTTTGTTTGCTTCCATGTCTTGGCTATTGTAAATACTGCTGCAATACACGATTTTCCATCCCGTGTCTTTTTTTTTTTAAGATTTTTTTTAAAATTAATTAATTAATTTATTTATTTATTTTTGGCTGTGCTGGTTCCTTGTTTCTGTGCGAGGGCTTTCTCCAGTTGCGGCAAGTGGGGGCCACTCCTCATCACGGTGCGCGGGCCTCCCACCATCGCGGCCTCTCCCGCTGCGGAGCACAGGCTCCAGATGCGCAGGCTCAGCAGCTTTGGCTCACGGGCCCAATTGCTCCGCGGCATGCGGGATCCTCCCAGACCAGGGATCGAACCCGTGGCCCCTGCCTTGGCAGGCAGACTCTCAACCACTGCACCACCAGGGAAGCCCCATCCCGTGTCTTTTTGATTCTGACTTTCACAGGTGAAAGGCCCAATAGTGGGACTTCCGGATCATATGGTGACTCAATTTTTACCTTTAAATGCGCTGCCATTCTGTTCCTATTATTGGCCGTTACCAGTTTACATCCCACTTAGACCGAGAGGTTACGCTATTCTCCACAACTTCTTCAACATCTATTGTTTGTAGACTTTTTGCTGATGGTCATTCTGACTGGTGTGAGGTGATACCTTTGTGTAGATTGGATTTGCATGCGTCTCATATTTCCTGATGTTTTGCGTTTATCAGTGTCTTTTTCACTTTTTTTTTAAGATTGAGCGAAACGTACAACTTCTAACTGCCTTCTTGAAAAATTTGCTGCGTTTGGATTTTTTTGGCCATTCCCTTCCCCAGGACATTTTTTGAGGGCATGAGTCATTTACAGCCCTGCAGTCCTTGTGAATATTAGTGACCATTAGCAGTAGATTTAAAGCTGCTGTTTGAGGAAACGGCTTTTGGGTGGCAGGATTTCTACGTTGCCAACTCTGCTTGCTAGGGAAACAGAACTTCGCTGCAAGTTGTGGTTTTAGGTTGCAGATTAGAGTGGAATGTGCCAGGACAAACCCCCATAAGTTTAACCTCCGTAATTCTTGTCTGTCTCTTTAAGTTGTAGTTTTTATCAGAGCAAATTTGATTGAAAAAAAATTTTTTTTTGTAGGAGTACAGAATCTTGTTCATTTACACATATACCTATATTTATTGATCTTTGGGTCCTTTTCCATGTAGGTTGTTACAGAGTGTTGAGTAGACCACTCTTGGTATTCCATAGGTCTTTGGGGATTATATATTTTATATGTATTAGTATATGTGTGTTAACCCCAATATCCTAATTTATCCATTCCTCACACGTTTTCTTTGGCTTAACCATAAGTTTGTCTTCTCAATCTGAGATTGCCTTTCTCTATGGAAATATGTTCATTTTTATGAATTTTCAGATAACATAAGGGACATCATAGGGCATTTGTCTTTCTCATTCTGACTTACTTCACGTTGTGTGATTATCTCTAGGCTCCTCTGTGGTGCTGCATATGCCATTCTTTTATTTTTTTCCGTGACGGATATTCCATTCTGTCCATATTACCACTTCTTCTTTGTCCATTCATCTGATTATGGACCTTTTTTGTGTTTCCATGTCTTGGCTATTTCAGTATTGCTGCAGTGCACATTTGCCTGCCTCTGTCTTTCCGATTCTTGTGGTCTTAGGTTATAGGCCCAAAAGGTGCCCTGCCGCATCATATGGTAGCTCAATTTTTACGTTTTTAAAGCAGCTCCGTTCAGTTTTCGTTAGTGCTGTTACCACTTTACATTCCACCAGCATCTAGAAATTACAGAGTTCTCTAAAAGCCCTTAGCATTTATAGTTTGTAGACTTTTTGCTGATGGTCATTTGACTGGTGTGAGCTGAAACGTTTTCACGTTGGATTTGCATGTGGCTAATAATTCCTTATACTGAACTTTAGGCATGTCCTCTTTTTTCTTTTCCTTCTTTTTTAAAGAGTGACTACAACTTCCCTCTTCGTATTGACTTCTTGAAAAAGTTGTAATGTGTAGAATTTTCTTGCCTATTCCCTACCCCAGGGCATTTGTTGAGGGCAGGTGTCATTTACAGCCCTGCAGTCCTTGTGACTATTAAGCAACCATTAGCACTTGGTTTAAAGCTGCTGTTATGGGAAACAACCACAAGGCGGCAGCATTATTACGTTCTCAACGCTTGTTACTAGTGCAAAAGAGTCTTCCTGAAAGTAGTGTTCCAAGGTTGTAAATTAGAGTGGAATGTGCTGGGACAAGCCCCCAGAAGTTTATGTCACCTTACTTATGTTTGTTTTTTAAATTTAATTTCTATTTCTTATCGGAGTAAATTTGATTAGAGTGTTGTGGTTTTCTGGCTGTACAGAATCTGCTCAATGATTCATACATATGTCTGGTCATCTTCGGATCCTGTTACCTTGTATGTTATTACAGAAAGTTGAGTAGACCTCCCTTGGTATTTGGTAGGTGTTTTGTCTTTATATATTTTATATGTATTGGTGAGTATATAATTCATATGGTTTATATGTTATATGTTTATATACATTTAACATACATTAGTATATCTATGTTAGCCCCATAGTCCTAATTTATCCATCCTCCCACCTTTCATTTTGGCTAACCATTAGTTTGTTTTATAAGTCTGTGAGTGTCTTTTTCTGTGAAAATATGTTTATTGGTAGCAACCTTAGGCTAACATGTATACAAGATATCATAGGATATTTATCATTCCCTCTTGACTTACTTAAGCTAATATGATTATTTCTAGGCTCATGTGTAGTCCTGAAAACGGCATTGTTCATTTTTTTCCCGAGGCTACTCTTCCATTCGGTATGTGTACCACTTCTTCTGTGTCCATTTATCTGTTGATGGACATTTTGTTTGCTTCCATGTCTTGGCTATTGTAAATACTGCTGCAATACACGATTTTCCATCCCGTGTCTTTTTTTTTTTAAGATTTTTTTTTAAATTAATTAATTTATTTATTTATTTATTTTTGGCTGTGCTGGTTCCTTGTTTCTGTGCGAGGGCTTTCTCCAGTTGCGGCAAGTGGGGGCCACTCCTCATCACGGTGCGCGGGCCTCCCACCATCGCGGCCTCTCCCGCTGCGGAGCACAGGCTCCAGATGCGCAGGCTCAGCAGCTTTGGCTCACGGGCCCAATTGCTCCGCGGCATGCGGGATCCTCCCAGACCAGGGATCGAACCCGTGGCCCCTGCCTTGGCAGGCAGACTCTCAACCACTGCACCACCAGGGAAGCCCCATCCCGTGTCTTTTTGATTCTGACTTTCACAGGTGAAAGGCCCAATAGTGGGACTTCCGGATCATATGGTGACTCAATTTTTACCTTTAAATGCGCTGCCATTCTGTTCCTATTATTGGCCGTTACCAGTTTACATCCCACTTAGACCGAGAGGTTACGCTATTCTCCACAACTTCTTCAACATCTATTGTTTGTAGACTTTTTGCTGATGGTCATTCTGACTGGTGTGAGGTGATACCTTTGTGTAGATTGGATTTGCATGCGTCTCATATTTCCTGATGTTTTGCGTTTATCAGTGTCCTTTTTCACTTTTTTTTTAAGATTGAGCGAAACGTACAACTTCTAACTGCCTTCTTGAAAAATTTGCTGCGTTTGGAATTTTTTTGGCCATTCCCTTCCCCAGGACATTTTTTGAGGGCATGAGTCATTTACAGCCCTGCAGTCCTTGTGAATATTAGTGACCATTAGCAGTAGATTTAAAGCTGCTGTTTGAGGAAACGGCTTTTGGGTGGCAGGATTTCTACGTTGCCAACTCTGCTTGCTAGGGAAACAGAACTTCGCTGCAAGTTGTGGTTTTAGGTTGCAGATTAGAGTGGAATGTGCCAGGACAAACCCCCATAAGTTTAACCTCCGTAATTCTTGTCTGTCTCTTTAAGTTGTAGTTTTTATCAGAGCAAATTTGATTGAAAAAAATTTTTTTTTTGTAGGAGTACAGAATCTTGTTCATTTACACATATACCTATATTTATTGATCTTTGGGTCCTTTTCCATGTAGGTTGTTACAGAGTGTTGAGTAGACCACTCTTGGTATTCCATAGGTCTTTGGGGATTATATATTTTATATGTATTAGTATATGTGTGTTAACCCCAATATCCTAATTTATCCATTCCTCACACGTTTTCTTTGGCTTAACCATAAGTTTGTCTTCTCAATCTGAGATTGCCTTTCTCTATGGAAATATGTTCATTTTTATGAATTTTCAGATAACATAAGGGACATCATAGGGCATTTGTCTTTCTCATTCTGACTTACTTCACGTTGTGTGATTATCTCTAGGCTCCTCTGTGGTGCTGCATATGCCATTCTTTTATTTTTTTCCGTGACGGATATTCCATTCTGTCCATATTACCACTTCTTCTTTGTCCATTCATCTGATTATGGACCTTTTTTGTGTTTCCATGTCTTGGCTATTTCA
The DNA here is from genome assembly GCF_965194805.1 of Balaenoptera borealis. Classification (NCBI taxonomy): domain Eukaryota; kingdom Metazoa; phylum Chordata; class Mammalia; order Artiodactyla; family Balaenopteridae; genus Balaenoptera; species Balaenoptera borealis. Next base: position 11,279 of record NW_028123231.1, on the reverse strand, counting down.
GTATTGCTGCAGTGCACATTTGCCTGCCTCTGTCTTTCCGATTCTTGTGGTCTTAGGTTATAGGCCCAAAAGGTGCCCTGCCGCATCATATGGTAGCTCAATTTTTACGTTTTAAAGCAGCTCCGTTCAGTTTTCGTTAGTGCTGTTACCACTTTACATTCCACCAGCATCTAGAAATTACAGAGTTCTCTAAAAGCCCTTAGCATTTATAGTTTGTAGACTTTTTGCTGATGGTCATTTGACTGGTGTGAGCTGAAACGTTTTCACGTTGGATTTGCATGTGGCTAATAATTCCTTATACTGAACTTTAGGCATGTCCTCTTTTTTCTTTTCCTTCTTTTTTAAAGAGTGACTACAACTTCCCTCTTCGTATTGACTTCTTGAAAAAGTTGTAATGTGTAGAATTTTCTTGCCTATTCCCTACCCCAGGGCATTTGTTGAGGGCAGGTGTCATTTACAGCCCTGCAGTCCTTGTGACTATTAAGCAACCATTAGCACTTGGTTTAAAAGCTGCTGTTATGGGAAACAACCACAAGGCGGCAGCATTATTACGTTCTCAACGCTTGTTACTAGTGCAAAAGAGTCTTCCTGAAAGTAGTGTTCCAAGGTTGTAAATTAGAGTGGAATGTGCTGGGACAAGCCCCCAGAAGTTTATGTCACCTTACTTATGTTTGTTTTTTAAATTTAATTTCTATTTCTTATCGGAGTAAATTTGATTAGAGTGTTGTGGTTTTCTGGCTGTACAGAATCTGCTCAATGATTCATACATATGTCTGGTCATCTTCGGATCCTGTTACCTTGTATGTTATTACAGAAAGTTGAGTAGACCTCCCTTGGTATTTGGTAGGTGTTTTGTCTTTATATATTTTATATGTATTGGTGAGTATATAATTCATATGGTTTATATGTTATATGTTTATATACATTTAACATACATTAGTATATCTATGTTAGCCCCATAGTCCTAATTTATCCATCCTCCCACCTTTCATTTTGGCTAACCATTAGTTTGTTTTATAAGTCTGTGAGTGTCTTTTTCTGTGAAAATATGTTTATTGGTAGCAACCTTAGGCTAACATGTATACAAGATATCATAGGATATTTATCATTCCCTCTTGACTTACTTAAGCTAATATGATTATTTCTAGGCTCATGTGTAGTCCTGAAAACGGCATTGTTCATTTTTTTCCCGAGGCTACTCTTCCATTCGGTATGTGTACCACTTCTTCTGTGTCCATTTATCTGTTGATGGACATTTTGTTTGCTTCCATGTCTTGGCTATTGTAAATACTGCTGCAATACACGATTTTCCATCCCGTGTCTTTTTTTTTTTAAGATTTTTTTTTAAATTAATTAATTTATTTATTTATTTATTTTTGGCTGTGCTGGTTCCTTGTTTCTGTGCGAGGGCTTTCTCCAGTTGCGGCAAGTGGGGGCCACTCCTCATCACGGTGCGCGGGCCTCCCACCATCGCGGGCCTCTCCCGCTGCGGAGCACAGGCTCCAGATGCGCAGGCTCAGCAGCTTTGGCTCACGGGCCCAATTGCTCCGCGGCATGCGGGATCCTCCCAGACCAGGGATCGAACCCGTGGCCCCTGCCTTGGCAGGCAGACTCTCAACCACTGCACCACCAGGGAAGCCCCATCCCGTGTCTTTTTGATTCTGACTTTCACAGGTGAAAGGCCCAATAGTGGGACTTCCGGATCATATGGTGACTCAATTTTTACCTTTAAATGCGCTGCCATTCTGTTCCTATTATTGGCCGTTACCAGTTTACATCCCACTTAGACCGAGAGGTTACGCTATTCTCCACAACTTCTTCAACATCTATTGTTTGTAGACTTTTTGCTGATGGTCATTCTGACTGGTGTGAGGTGATACCTTTGTGTAGATTGGATTTGCATGCGTCTCATATTTCCTGATGTTTTGCGTTTATCAGTGTCCTTTTCACTTTTTTTTTAAGATTGAGCGAAACGTACAACTTCTAACTGCCTTCTTGAAAAATTTGCTGCGTTTGGATTTTTTTGGCCATTCCCTTCCCCAGGACATTTTTTGAGGGCATGAGTCATTTACAGCCCTGCAGTCCTTGTGAATATTAGTGACCATTAGCAGTAGATTTAAAGCTGCTGTTTGAGGAAACGGCTTTTGGGTGGCAGGATTTCTACGTTGCCAACTCTGCTTGCTAGGGAAACAGAACTTCGCTGCAAGTTGTGGTTTTAGGTTGCAGATTAGAGTGGAATGTGCCAGGACAAACCCCCATAAGTTTAACCTCCGTAATTCTTGTCTGTCTCTTTAAGTTGTAGTTTTTATCAGAGCAAATTTGATTGAAAAAAATTTTTTTTTTGTAGGAGTACAGAATCTTGTTCATTTACACATATACCTATATTTATTGATCTTTGGGTCCTTTTCCATGTAGGTTGTTACAGAGTGTTGAGTAGACCACTCTTGGTATTCCATAGTCTTTGGGGATTATATATTTTATATGTATTAGTATATGTGTGTTAACCCCAATATCCTAATTTATCCATTCCTCACACGTTTTCTTTGGCTTAACCATAAGTTTGTCTTCTCAATCTGAGATTGCCTTTCTCTATGGAAATATGTTCATTTTTATGAATTTTCAGATAACATAAGGGACATCATAGGGCATTTGTCTTTCTCATTCTGACTTACTTCACGTTGTGTGATTATCTCTAGGCTCCTCTGTGGTGCTGCATATGCCATTCTTTTATTTTTTTCCGTGACGGATATTCCATTCTGTCCATATTACCACTTCTTCTTTGTCCATTCATCTGATTATGGACCTTTTTTGTGTTTCCATGTCTTGGCTATTTCAGTATTGCTGCAGTGCACATTTGCCTGCCTCTGTCTTTCCGATTCTTGTGGTCTTAGGTTATAGGCCCAAAAGGTGCCCTGCCGCATCATATGGTAGCTCAATTTTTACGTTTTAAAGCAGCTCCGTTCAGTTTCGTTTAGTGCTGTTACCACTTTACATTCCACCAGCATCTAGAAATTACAGAGTTCTCTAAAAGCCCTTAGCATTTATAGTTTGTAGACTTTTTGCTGATGGTCATTTGACTGGTGTGAGCTGAAACGTTTTCACGTTGGATTTGCATGTGGCTAATAATTCCTTATACTGAACTTTAGGCATGTCCTCTTTTTTCTTTTCCTTCTTTTTTAAAGAGTGACTACAACTTCCCTCTTCGTATTGACTTCTTGAAAAAGTTGTAATGTGTAGAATTTTCTTGCCTATTCCCTACCCCAGGGCATTTGTTGAGGGCAGGTGTCATTTACAGCCCTGCAGTCCTTGTGACTATTAAGCAACCATTAGCACTTGGTTTAAAGCTGCTGTTATGGGAAACAACCACAAGGCGGCAGCATTATTACGTTCTCAACGCTTGTTACTAGTGCAAAAGAGTCTTCCTGAAAGTAGTGTTCCAAGGTTGTAAATTAGAGTGGAATGTGCTGGGACAAGCCCCCAGAAGTTTATGTCACCTTACTTATGTTTGTTTTTTAAATTTAATTTCTATTTCTTATCGGAGTAAATTTGATTAGAGTGTTGTGGTTTTCTGGCTGTACAGAATCTGCTCAATGATTCATACATATGTCTGGTCATCTTCGGATCCTGTTACCTTGTATGTTATTACAGAAAGTTGAGTAGACCTCCCTTGGTATTTGGTAGGTGTTTTGTCTTTATATATTTTATATGTATTGGTGAGTATATAATTCATATGGTTTATATGTTATATGTTTATATACATTTAACATACATTAGTATATCTATGTTAGCCCCATAGTCCTAATTTATCCATCCTCCCACCTTTCATTTTGGCTAACCATTAGTTTGTTTTATAAGTCTGTGAGTGTCTTTTTCTGTGAAAATATGTTTATTGGTAGCAACCTTAGGCTAACATGTATACAAGATATCATAGGATATTTATCATTCCCTCTTGACTTACTTAAGCTAATATGATTATTTCTAGGCTCATGTGTAGTCCTGAAAACGGCATTGTTCATTTTTTTCCCGAGGCTACTCTTCCATTCGGTATGTGTACCACTTCTTCTGTGTCCATTTATCTGTTGATGGACATTTTGTTTGCTTCCATGTCTTGGCTATTGTAAATACTGCTGCAATACACGATTTTCCATCCCGTGTCTTTTTTTTTTTTAAGATTTTTTTTAAAATTAATTAATGAATTTATTTATTTATTTTTGGCTGTGCTGGTTCCTTGTTTCTGTGCGAGGGCTTTCTCCAGTTGCGGCAAGTGGGGGCCACTCCTCATCACGGTGCGCGGGCCTCCCACCATCGCGGCCTCTCCCGCTGCGGAGCACAGGCTCCAGATGCGCAGGCTCAGCAGCTTTGGCTCACGGGCCCAATTGCTCCGCGGCATGCGGGATCCTCCCAGACCAGGGATCGAACCCGTGGCCCCTGCCTTGGCAGGCAGACTCTCAACCACTGCACCACCAGGGAAGCCCCATCCCGTGTCTTTTTGATTCTGACTTTCACAGGTGAAAGGCCCAATAGTGGGACTTCCGGATCATATGGTGACTCAATTTTTACCTTTAAATGCGCTGCCATTCTGTTCCTATTATTGGCCGTTACCAGTTTACATCCCACTTAGACCGAGAGGTTACGCTATTCTCCACAACTTCTTCAACATCTATTGTTTGTAGACTTTTTGCTGATGGTCATTCTGACTGGTGTGAGGTGATACCTTTGTGTAGATTGGATTTGCATGCGTCTCATATTTCCTGATGTTTTGCGTTTATCAGTGTCCTTTTCACTTTTTTTTAAGATTGAGCGAAACGTACAACTTCTAACTGCCTTCTTGAAAAATTTGCTGCGTTTGGATTTTTTTTGGCCATTCCCTTCCCCAGGACATTTTTTGAGGGCATGAGTCATTTACAGCCCTGCAGTCCTTGTGAATATTAGTGACCATTAGCAGTAGATTTAAAGCTGCTGTTTGAGGAAACGGCTTTTGGGTGGCAGGATTTCTACGTTGCCAACTCTGCTTGCTAGGGAAACAGAACTTCGCTGCAAGTTGTGGTTTTAGGTTGCAGATTAGAGTGGAATGTGCCAGGACAAACCCCCATAAGTTTAACCTCCGTAATTCTTGTCTGTCTCTTTAAGTTGTAGTTTTTATCAGAGCAAATTTGATTGAAAAAAATTTTTTTTTTGTAGGAGTACAGAATCTTGTTCATTTACACATATACCTATATTTATTGATCTTTGGGTCCTTTTCCATGTAGGTTGTTACAGAGTGTTGAGTAGACCACTCTTGGTATTCCATAGGTCTTTGGGGATTATATATTTTATATGTATTAGTATATGTGTGTTAACCCCAATATCCTAATTTATCCATTCCTCACACGTTTTCTTTGGCTTAACCATAAGTTTGTCTTCTCAATCTGAGATTGCCTTTCTCTATGGAAATATGTTCATTTTTATGAATTTTCAGATAACATAAGGGACATCATAGGGCATTTGTCTTTCTCATTCTGACTTACTTCACGTTGTGTGATTATCTCTAGGCTCCTCTGTGGTGCTGCATATGCCATTCTTTTATTTTTTCCGTGACGGATATTCCATTCTGTCCATATTACCACTTCTTCTTTGTCCATTCATCTGATTATGGACCTTTTTTGTGTTTCCATGTCTTGGCTATTTCAGTATTGCTGCAGTGCACATTTGCCTGCCTCTGTCTTTCCGATTCTTGTGGTCTTAGGTTATAGGCCCAAAAGGTGCCCTGCCGCATCATATGGTAGCTCAATTTTTTACGTTTTAAAGCAGCTCCGTTCAGTTTTCGTTAGTGCTGTTACCACTTTACATTCCACCAGCATCTAGAAATTACAGAGTTCTCTAAAAGCCCTTAGCATTTATAGTTTGTAGACTTTTTGCTGATGGTCATTTGACTGGTGTGAGCTGAAACGTTTTCACGTTGGATTTGCATGTGGCTAATAATTCCTTATACTGAACTTTAGGCATGTCCTCTTTTTTCTTTTCCTTCTTTTTTAAAGAGTGACTACAACTTCCCTCTTCGTATTGACTTCTTGAAAAAGTTGTAATGTGTAGAATTTTCTTGCCTATTCCCTACCCCAGGGCATTTGTTGAGGGCAGGTGTCATTTACAGCCCTGCAGTCCTTGTGACTATTAAGCAACCATTAGCACTTGGTTTAAAGCTGCTGTTATGGGAAACAACCACAAGGCGGCAGCATTATTACGTTCTCAACGCTTGTTACTAGTGCAAAAGAGTCTTCCTGAAAGTAGTGTTCCAAGGTTGTAAATTAGAGTGGAATGTGCTGGGACAAGCCCCAGAAGTTTATGTCACCTTACTTATGTTTGTTTTTTAAATTTAATTTCTATTTCTTATCGGAGTAAATTTGATTAGAGTGTTGTGGTTTTCTGGCTGTACAGAATCTGCTCAATGATTCATACATATGTCTGGTCATCTTCGGATCCTGTTACCTTGTATGTTATTACAGAAAGTTGAGTAGACCTCCCTTGGTATTTGGTAGGTGTTTTGTCTTTATATATTTTATATGTATTGGTGAGTATATAATTCATATGGTTTATATGTTATATGTTTATATACATTTAACATACATTAGTATATCTATGTTAGCCCCATAGTCCTAATTTATCCATCCTCCCACCTTTCATTTTGGCTAACCATTAGTTTGTTTTATAAGTCTGTGAGTGTCTTTTTCTGTGAAAATATGTTTATTGGTAGCAACCTTAGGCTAACATGTATACAAGATATCATAGGATATTTATCATTCCCTCTTGACTTACTTAAGCTAATATGATTATTTCTAGGCTCATGTGTAGTCCTGAAAACGGCATTGTTCATTTTTTTCCCGAGGCTACTCTTCCATTCGGTATGTGTACCACTTCTTCTGTGTCCATTTATCTGTTGATGGACATTTTGTTTGCTTCCATGTCTTGGCTATTGTAAATACTGCTGCAATACACGATTTTTCCATCCCGTGTCTTTTTTTTTTTAAGATTTTTTTTTAAATTAATTAATGAATTTATTTATTTATTTTTGGCTGTGCTGGTTCCTTGTTTCTGTGCGAGGGCTTTCTCCAGTTGCGGCAAGTGGGGGCCACTCCTCATCACGGTGCGCGGGCCTCCCACCATCGCGGCCTCTCCCGCTGCGGAGCACAGGCTCCAGATGCGCAGGCTCAGCAGCTTTGGCTCACGGGCCAATTGCTCCGCGGCATGCGGGATCCTCCCAGACCAGGGATCGAACCCGTGGCCCCTGCCTTGGCAGGCAGACTCTCAACCACTGCACCACCAGGGAAGCCCCATCCCGTGTCTTTTTGATTCTGACTTTCACAGGTGAAAGGCCCAATAGTGGGACTTCCGGATCATATGGTGACTCAATTTTTACCTTTAAATGCGCTGCCATTCTGTTCCTATTATTGGCCGTTACCAGTTTACATCCCACTTAGACCGAGAGGTTACGCTATTCTCCACAACTTCTTCAACATCTATTGTTTGTAGACTTTTTGCTGATGGTCATTCTGACTGGTGTGAGGTGATACCTTTGTGTAGATTGGATTTGCATGCGTCTCATATTTCCTGATGTTTTGCGTTTATCAGTGTCCTTTTCACTTTTTTTTTAAGATTGAGCGAAACGTACAACTTCTAACTGCCTTCTTGAAAAATTTGCTGCGTTTGGGATTCTTTTGGCCATTCCCTTCCCCAGGACATTTTTTGAGGGCATGAGTCATTTACAGCCCTGCAGTCCTTGTGAATATTAGTGACCATTAGCAGTAGATTTAAAGCTGCTGTTTGAGGAAACGGCTTTTGGGTGGCAGGATTTCTACGTTGCCAACTCTGCTTGCTAGGGAAACAGAACTTCGCTGCAAGTTGTGGTTTTAGGTTGCAGATTAGAGTGGAATGTGCCAGGACAAACCCCCATAAGTTTAACCTCCGTAATTCTTGTCTGTCTCTTTAAGTTGTAGTTTTATCAGAGCAAATTTGATTGAAAAAAATTTTTTTTTGTAGGAGTACAGAATCTTGTTCATTTACACATATACCTATATTTATTGATCTTTGGGTCCTTTTCCATGTAGGTTGTTACAGAGTGTTGAGTAGACCACTCTTGGTATTCCATAGGTCTTTGGGGATTATATATTTTATATGTATTAGTATATGTGTGTTAACCCCAATATCCTAATTTATCCATTCCTCACACGTTTTCTTTGGCTTAACCATAAGTTTGTCTTCTCAATCTGAGATTGCCTTTCTCTATGGAAATATGTTCATTTTTATGAATTTTCAGATAACATAAGGGACATCATAGGGCATTTGTCTTTCTCATTCTGACTTACTTCACGTTGTGTGATTATCTCTAGGCTCCTCTGTGGTGCTGCATATGCCATTCTTTTATTTTTTTCCGTGACGGATATTCCATTCTGTCCATATTACCACTTCTTCTTTGTCCATTCATCTGATTATGGACCTTTTTTGTGTTTCCATGTCTTGGCTATTTCAGTATTGCTGCAGTGCACATTTGCCTGCCTCTGTCTTTCCGATTCTTGTGGTCTTAGGTTATAGGCCCAAAAGGTGCCCTGCCGCATCATATGGTAGCTCAATTTTTACGTTTTAAAGCAGCTCCGTTCAGTTTTCGTTAGTGCTGTTACCACTTTACATTCCACCAGCATCTAGAAATTACAGAGTTCTCTAAAAGCCCTTAGCATTTATAGTTTGTAGACTTTTTGCTGATGGTCATTTGACTGGTGTGAGCTTGAAACGTTTTCACGTTGGATTTGCATGTGGCTAATAATTCCTTATACTGAACTTTAGGCATGTCCTCTTTTTTCTTTTCCTTCTTTTTTAAAGAGTGACTACAACTTCCCTCTTCGTATTGACTTCTTGAAAAAGTTGTAATGTGTAGAATTTTCTTGCCTATTCCCTACCCCAGGGCATTTGTTGAGGGCAGGTGTCATTTACAGCCCTGCAGTCCTTGTGACTATTAAGCAACCATTAGCACTTGGTTTAAAGCTGCTGTTATGGGAAACAACCACAAGGCGGCAGCATTATTACGTTCTCAACGCTTGTTACTAGTGCAAAAGAGTCTTCCTGAAAAGTAGTGTTCCAAGGTTGTAAATTAGAGTGGAATGTGCTGGGACAAGCCCCCAGAAGTTTATGTCACCTTACTTATGTTTGTTTTTTAAATTTAATTTCTATTTCTTATCGGAGTAAATTTGATTAGAGTGTTGTGGTTTTCTGGCTGTACAGAATCTGCTCAATGATTCATACATATGTCTGGTCATCTTCGGATCCTGTTACCTTGTATGTTATTACAGAAAGTTGAGTAGACCTCCCTTGGTATTTGGTAGGTGTTTTGTCTTTATATATTTATATGTATTGGTGAGTATATAATTCATATGGTTTATATGTTATATGTTTATATACATTTAACATACATTAGTATATCTATGTTAGCCCCATAGTCCTAATTTATCCATCCTCCCACCTTTCATTTTGGCTAACCATTAGTTTGTTTTATAAGTCTGTGAGTGTCTTTTTCTGTGAAAATATGTTTATTGGTAGCAACCTTAGGCTAACATGTATACAAGATATCATAGGATATTTATCATTCCCTCTTGACTTACTTAAGCTAATATGATTATTTCTAGGCTCATGTGTAGTCCTGAAAACGGCATTGTTCATTTTTTTCCCGAGGCTACTCTTCCATTCGGTATGTGTACCACTTCTTCTGTGTCCATTTATCTGTTGATGGACATTTTGTTTGCTTCCATGTCTTGGCTATTGTAAATACTGCTGCAATACACGATTTTCCATCCCGTGTCTTTTTTTTTTTAAGATTTTTTTTTAAATTAATTAATTTATTTATTTATTTATTTTGGCTGTGCTGGTTCCTTGTTTCTGTGCGAGGGCTTTCTCCAGTTGCGGCAAGTGGGGGCCACTCCTCATCACGGTGCGCGGGCTCCCACCATCGCGGCTCTCCCGCTGCGGAGCACAGGCTCCAGATGCGCAGGCTCAGCAGCTTTGGCTCACGGGCCCAATTGCTCCGCGGCATGCGGGATCCTCCCAGACCAGGGATCGAACCCGTGGCCCCTGCCTTGGCAGGCAGACTCTCAACCACTGCACCACCAGGGAAGCCCATCCCGTGTCTTTTGATTCTGACTTTCACAGGTGAAAGGCCCAATAGTGGGACTTCCGGATCATATGGTGACTCAATTTTTACCTTTAAATGCGCTGCCATTCTGTTCCTATTATTGGCCGTTACCAGTTTACATCCCACTTAGACCGAGAGGTTACGCTATTCTCCACAACTTCTTCAACATCTATTGTTTGTAGACTTTTTGCTGATGGTCATTCTGACTGGTGTGAGGTGATACCTTTGTGTAGATTGGATTTGCATGCGTCTCATATTTCCTGATGTTTGCGTTTATCAGTGTCCTTTTCACTTTTTTTTTAAGATTGAGCGAAACGTACAACTTCTAACTGCCTTCTTGAAAAATTTGCTGCGTTTGGATTCTTTTGGCCATTCCCTTCCCCAGGACATTTTTTTGAGGGCATGAGTCATTTACAGCCCTGCAGTCCTTGTGAATATTAGTGACCATTAGCAGTAGATTTAAAGCTGCTGTTTGAGAAACGGCTTTTGGGTGGCAGGATTTCTACGTTGCCAACTCTGCTTGCTAGGGAAACAGAACTTCGCTGCAAGTTGTGGTTTTAGGTTGCAGATTAGAGTGGAATGTGCCAGGACAAACCCCCATAAGTTTAACCTCCGTAATTCTTGTCTGTCTCTTTAAGTTGTAGTTTTTATCAGAGCAAATTTGATTGAAAAAAAATTTTTTTTTGTAGGAGTACAGAATCTTGTTCATTTACACATATACCTATATTTATTGATCTTTGGGTCCTTTTCCATGGTAGGTTGTTACAGAGTGTTGAGTAGACCACTCTTGGTATTCCATAGTCTTTGGGGATTATATATTTTATATGTATTAGTATATGTGTGTTAACCCCAATATCCTAATTTATCCATTCCTCACACGTTTTCTTTTGGCTTAACCATAAGTTTGTCTTCTCAATCTGAGATTGCCTTTCTCTATGGAAATATGTTCATTTTTATGAATTTTCAGATAACATAAGGGACATCATAGGGCATTTGTCTTTCTCATTCTGACTTACTTCACGTTGTGTGATTATCTCTAGGCTCCTCTGTGGTGCTGCATATGCCATTCTTTTATTTTTTTCCGTGACGGATATTCCATTCTGTCCATATTACCACTTCTTCTTTG